>NW_010297478.1:55916-68808 GCF_000700745.2 Antrostomus carolinensis | reverse complement strand
GGGTCTTCTGCTGCTACTGCCCCAAAGGGAGATAGGACGTGATGTTGTCCTCTGTTTCTTAAGCTTTGCTGTACTTTGAAGAATTTTTATGAGGAGGGATTTAATTTGGCAAAGTGAGTTCTCCTCTCCTTTGTCTGTAAAACAGCTACCATGAGAAATATGCAGAATATTCTGAGATTTGGAGTGATTTGAACTAGTCGCGCAGTGTTAACATCCCTCTTGTACTCTAAGAATGGTTTACCTCTGTGCTCTTGGGAGGGAGTGTGTCCCTTACTGTTTTGGAACAAGGCAGTTGGTGGCACCAAAAACAATCTGAGAACTTGCTACCGGCATTGTTCTGCTACAGGCCAAGCACAGAAATAAAAACAAAGTCTCTGTGACACGTATTGGATTTCTCTATGCAAGTTAAGCTTTAGATGGATGTTAAAGGACAAATACAGTTAATAATGTATTTAAAAACTTAAATACTGCTGTCTACACAAAGTGACCAGTGAAGACTTCCATTAATGTTTTTATTAATTCTTTATCTAAAATTATTACTGAGTTTTCTTTTTACTTTTCCCCATCTATTTCTTGCCATCTGTGATAATCACGACTGAATTCTGCAAGACCACTTCTTAAATTGGCAACATCTTTAAAAGTGCTGAGCAACTTCTTTGTTTGGTGGGGTTTTTTTTATGTAATATTTCTTGTGCCTTTCTACAGCTTGCATGCAGCTCTCTAAATATGTTTTCATGTCTGTCTTTTCTGCTCACCCGCCCAGTTCTTCTGTGACAACTAGCTGCCTTTGCAAAATGCTTCTGGCTTTGCTTCATACCACATAAAGTCTAGGCAAATGAATGTTTTCTCTAATGCATTTATGTAGATTATTAAGAAGAAAACAAACCTAGGACAAGAGCAAAATTAATCACTGGCTTATTAGTTTGGTATTATTGCTTACATACAGAAGCGCTTTATATCAAACATGTTTTTTTATAAGTAAATAAATAAATGACAAGCAGGAGGACCAAGCTTAGCCCAGCATGAGTATTGACAGTGGTTACTGCTGACAGCTTTTTACTGTTTCCAAACAACATGTTTCATTCCCTTAACTCCATTGTCATAAGGAATAGGGCAATACCACGCTATTCAGCAGAGACGTATGCAATAAGGAGTATTCGTGGCTTTACTTTTGTCTTGAATTGAAGAGGTTTTGACAAAAATTGTGCTGGAAGACTTTGGCCTGGTACCCCCGAGTTAGAGGTTGTGTCCACAGCTGAAATTAGAGACCCACGATTTCCCTGCAATGCGACTGAGCTGTGCTATTTGGGGAGAGCAATCGTTCTCAGCCCTCCAATTTGATTTAATTCAAAGCCACCAAACGCACGTAGAGGAGAAAATCCAGTAGTCCCAATAGTTGCAATGACGCATCTCTTATTTTTGACTGGAGTTTCAATTAATGTTAAGCTGCAAATAATCACCAGAAGAGGAATGAACCGTTTTATCTTGCCCCATGGTTAACGCAGCTGTGGCAGCAATCCCCTCAGTGTAATAGAATTCATGCGTTGGCGTAGCTGCTTTAGCTCTGCTTGGGCACAGAGGAATAGGACAATAAAATGGAATCCAGAGGGTGAAATCACCCTTGCTGTTCACCCGTGCTTGGCATGAATTAAGATTTGGGTGGGTGTGTTGTGATGTGAAGGGCTTGTATTCTCAGCTCTGAGTGAAGCAAGGACACCTTGGCATCTTGAGTCGTGTGGATCCAGTTCTGGTGCAGGCAAGGTAGGCATGCCCACCACTTGCTCAAAGATGGCAACCTGGGTAGCTTTCTCCTTCTGCATGCTTTGCCCACAAGAGTCAGTTAAGTTAAAAGATGGTAAATTTGAATCTCTTTTAAAGGAGATTGTTCTGCAAAGTGAAAGTATTCTGGTATCTCTCCAAGCTGTCATGTTTGTCTTCATCTGTCTCTCTTGCTTTGTAGCCCCTATCAATGGAAGCCTTCTGATGTTAGCAGCCAGTCTGGTTTGTCTTGGCAAAACTTGTCACTTTTTTGTTTTTTAAAGAGTGCTCTAATCCTTGCATCTTCCAAGAACTACTTTTTTTTGGTTGTTTTTTGTTTTTTATTTCACTTCCACCAGACAATCTAAAACCTTTTACTTTTTGCTGGAATTTAAAAGCCACTTTTAATTACAGGGCTTCATATGAACTTAAATAGAGAGAGATAATAGTGTGACAAGGGAATTCCAGTCTGCCTTCAGTCAATTTAATTTTACCTGGGAGGTCAGACACATTGACTACAACTTGTATACTGTGGTTTCATCAGAGCAGAAGGGAAGATTTTGTTTTCCTCAGTTCATGGCACATCGTGTTGTTGAATAAAACCACATGCACACATTTAGGCACTTCCTACTTAGCTAGCAACTTACAAAGAAAAGCAGAGGAAAAAAAAGTGCTGCTTTTGGTAGTATAACATTGAATAGATTTCTGTCTTAAAATGCTTGTTGAAACCCATCTAATGAAATAACTTTTTCTGCCCTTCACTTTTGTATTTCTTCTTTATTTTAAGCAAGATGGATCACTTACCTCCATTTATTTTCTCATTTGGGCAGCTCCAAAGAAGTCAACTTTTTTATAATGACTTTCTTGTTTTTAATGATACTCTAGCACTTAATCTGAATAAGACAGTAATCATGGTAACTTGATAATCTAACAGGTGAAAACAAGCAAGGAAAAACAGGGCAGGGTCTGGACAACGTATGGACCTATACTTAATATTGCATGACACTGAATTGCTGGTGCGCGTCTAAAGAAAGGCAACGATCCTGGTGAAGGGTCTAGAACACAGATCTTATGAGGATCAGCTGGGGGAACTGGGGAAAAGATTCTGGAGAAAAGGAAGCTGAAGTGGAAACTCTCCTGAAAGGAGATTGTAGTGAGGTGGATGTTGGTCTCTCAGGCTTATCACTTGTTACTTGGGAGAAGATGAAAAGTCCTCAAGTTGTACCAGGCGAGGTTTAGATTGGCTATCAGGAAAAACTTCTTCACTGAAGGAGTTATCAAGCATTGGAACAGGCTGCCCAGGGAAGTGGTGGAGTCACCATCCCTGGAGGTGTTTAAAAGATGTGTAGATGAGGTGCTTAGGGTTGTGGTTTAGTGGTCAACTTGTCAGTGTGAGGTTTTCAATTGGACTCAATGATCTTGAAGGTCTTTTCCAATTGAAACGATTCTATGATGCACGTTGAGGAAAACATTGCTCCAGATGGACTATGAGACCTGTGTCTTGGGTAGGCTTTTGCCGGGTGCAGTGCAAGGAGTGGATCTTTATCCCTTTTGCTCTCATGCAGAGTCTGCATCAGTGCTGCCCTTGTCATCAAGCCCGTGCTTGGAAAGGACCTGTCAGTTGTTACTACATGGTATTTCAGAAGGATTAGTAATTTCCTATATAAGTTGTGTAGATGCAACCCAAAGAGATAGCTGATGAATGCTTTTAAAGGAATGGGCAATTATAAAAAATAATATTAAATAATTAAAATTCAAGCCTGACCCTTTGCAAAGCATTTCAAAATGTTATTTTCAAATAAGTTTCTACTAAAGGACTTAACCTTGCTGATCTATCTTGTGTATGTTATGGAGGTAGTTTCAAAATGAAGTTCTTTGGTATATGTGCAAATTGGAGATACATGCCTTGCACTGGAGATATGAACAGCTTTTTTAAAATTTTATTTTAATTTTTATCAGTGAAATGGACACCATTGTTTTGAAATCCCTTGGATTAGGCCTTGAGATGCTAAAATTGCATAGAAAGATGCACCAGCTGCAAGTGGAAATACCAGCATCCCAACAGTACATTAGCAGGGAGTGTGGCTGGCATCTGGGTTTGGGGACTTGCTGGGAACTGTTCTTTAGTGCTCTGGCTTGTCCAAGACCCAAAGGTATGGATGGATTTTGCTGGGACTTAAACATCCTTCTGTAGAATTTTCTTTGAAACAATTTTGTGAGGACTTGTGTAGGTAGCGAGCAGCAAAAATATTTTTTAACTTTTAATATTTCATTTAACAAATTAAAAATACTTTATGTATAAAGTAAAAAAAAAAAGTGTAGGTAAAATGGTTTTAAAATTAGTTTTTAAACCAACCAAGAAAATTTTCATTTCAGTGCCTAAATAAAACAGAGCTTACAGCTGAAGCGATGGAGGGATGGGATGACATGACACAGGTTTTTATGGTGCATTAGTAAGATTACTACAAAAAAAAAAAAAAAGAGGAAGATCTAGGACAGCCTGGAGGAATTAAAATCTGATGTGTGCTAGGACTTAGACTTAAGTGCCCAAGCTACAGCTATGAAGACTAGACAGAACATAGCCACTACCAGTGTGAATGATTGCCTTAAACCCCAGCTTTTCCTGAAAGAAAAAAAATAAAGAAAAAATAGAAAAAAACCTTTTATATTAATGTAAATATTTTTCCTAGCATAGAACTAATACCTCTTATTGCTGCTTCTGTTTAAATATTAGCTGTTGTAGCGTGCTTGCCAGAAGCAGCATTTTCTGTATTTTATTAAAAATAGTTAAAGTTTACCTCTGCAATTTGTAGATCTAAAAGGTAACTCTTCTGGAGACCATGAGAATGTCACTGTGTGGCATACAGAGGTGTAACAACTGGCCATGTTTATTGCATTGAGACATGTATAGTGTCTGTATGTACATAGATGTATGTACATGTATATGCATGTATGTTTATGAACAAAGTATTTCCAGAGTGCTATTTTATTCAGTAAGGTTAATTCTGATGTATAGATCCTCTGGAGCTGAATAACAAGAGAATATTTGAAGGAACACAACTTCCACACCTGTTGATCTTCTACTGGTTGTAATGCTCTTGATTCTTATAGAAGTAGGATGTAGCTTTTTAGGCTTGAAGAGACTCTGCAGTATTGGTGGGATCACAGTGTATGTGTGGGATTACCTCCCAGCTCACTATGCATCCAGTCAGTAAAGAGGATGAAAAAAACCTGATTTAAATGCATTTATAGTGTAAATTTAGAAGTTTGAATCCAGGGAAGCTGAAACATTGTTTTTAAAATGTCTTTGTAGTGGATTTTGAAGAAAGCTATTCCTTTTCCTTCCTTTCTTTAAGTGATATCTACAAGAAAATATCCTGTTAAATTTTTTCCCCCCCTCATTTATTGTCTTAGTTTTCCTCCAACACATGTGCTTTTTACAGCTCTGACTTCTTCTGAAACAGATGCTCTTGTTGACTTCTGTAAGGTCAGGTTTCCCTTATAGTCTGTGAAAGGTGTGGTGTGAGCCCTCAGTGCTTCATTTTGCATGTCAGGGTTGGCAGAGAAGTCCTAGCTTGCAGAGATGATACAGGAGGGAAAAGTTGTGGTAGAGTTCTCTGTCAGGAATAATTCCTCTTTTATGAAGCTGTGTGAGGCAACTGCACTGACTAAGGGTTGTTTAAGCCCTTTCCTGAAGACAGAGCTGTGGGACCTGGAGGAAGAGGGTACTTCATGAAAGGCCATGGCTTGTGGTGGCTCTCGCTGCTGTGCCGTGATGCTTCAACAAGCTGCAGAGCTGGCAGAACCTGGTTTCTTTTGGTGTTGTGACTCATGCTGGATCCTTTGGAGTCCAAATGTGAGCTGGGACTGCATGCTTTTTCTGCTTGGGGACTGTAATTAGGTCTCCTTCCACTCAGACCAGGTCCCCGTTTTCCAGATAGCTTGCAGGAACTTGGTGTTGTCAAGGTTTCTGACCTTCTGCCAGCTGTGATCAAAGTCAGATATTCAAAAGTTGCTGGGAGATATATGGACGGACACATGCATGCATGCACTCAGCATGATTGTATTAGCTTTGTCTCCTTAAGAAACAGATGAAAGCTATATAATTTAATGGTTGGATACAACTTCTGTGAGTGGTAATGAGAACAATGCTGCCTCCACCACACCACACAAAGTGCTGGCTTCTGAGGGCCTCTTTGAAGAGTTAGGGACAGGCAGAGTGCTGAAGTGGCGAGACGTCTGCAGTGTGAATAAACACATGTTTGGGTATTGCTTAAGTGGCAGTGACATTTGTCTCTACCTACTTTCTATTCAAGCATCTGGTTGGAATAACCTCCGTGGGGGAGAGGTTACCTATGGTCCTTGAGCTGATGGAGACAGAGGCTGAGCCCATTTTGGGAGATGTCCATGTCCCCAGTGACAAGCTGTGGCCCCAGATGTGTGTTTACATGGTTACTTGGAGTTTTCCCTTTCCATTTCTTAGCCATTACACAGATTTCCCAGGAACCAGCTTCCAAGGGCTGTAGTAGCTGATGCAAGAGCTCTGAAAAGTTATAAGCACTAGTAACTGAAAATGCAGTTTTCAGCTTTTAAATGGAGCAGCTGCAGCAGCAGGCTCGATTCTGTCTAGATGTTCTCCTGCAAATTGTATTCTGGAAATGAAAAAACTGTGTCCCATGATAAAAAGAATGTTTCATACTTTTTCAGTGTGAAGCCAACGTGAAAATATGAGGGGAGTTTAAAAATTTGGTTAGGAAGAATAAAAGGAGCTTTTAAATTCTTTTTCCAACAGGCCGTCTTAAGCCATAGATGTCAGCAGAGGGGCATGTGCTTTTGACTAGCTGGCTTCTCTACCGGAACTCAGAGTGAAACTGGAGTTAAGGTGTGTCATAGGTATAAAAGCTAATTATACTTCAGTCAGACTAAAGAAGAGCTAGATTTTTAGCTAGAAACATTGGGCTGCTTGTAGTATATTTCTAGCAAATGTGCACTGTCTTTCTGCTGCAATATGTTTGAAAAACTGGGGGTTTTTTTGGTCACAGCAACACACAATACTATGCCTGTGTATATCTTGAGCTGTGGGAATGCTTTTTGATCTTTAATTACAGACTATAGGCTGAATAATACAAGAGGTTTATATAGTATAGATATACAAAACCTTACTGGATACCTGCAAGAGGAGAGAGTTTAAACTGCAGGGTATTTTTCCTCTGGGTTTCACTTGCTTAATCATCAAAACCCAAGTTTTCTTTTAAATGAGTAACTATAATAATGTCTGCATAGCAATGTTTTTGTTGGTTTTAGAAATAAGAGTTTCATACAAATCACATGTCCTTCCACCCTGATGCCCAAATCAATATGTGTTATGCTCTACCTGCGTATCTGTTCCACCCATGTGGGTTTCCACTTTGGGTGTATGCTTGTCTTCTGGCTGCCCAGAGTCCTGTCCTGAAGTTGTGGCTAGCACTGGGTTAGAAGCCAAACACAGCTGCTCACTCACTCCCCATCCAGGGGACAGGGGAGGGAATTGAGGGGCAAGGGTAAAGAGACTTGTATGTTGATATAAGAACAATTTAATAATTGAAATAAAAGGAAACTTAAAACAATACTGATAATAGTAATGAAATATGCAGATGAGTGATACCCAGTGCAATTGCTCACTGACCAAGCCCAGCCTGTTCCCAGATAACGATCCCAGAGGAGCGACAATCATGGGCCAAAACCGCAATCCCAGAAGAGTGAGAGACAGAGAGAGCAAGAGAGGGAGAGCCCCTCATTAATATACTGACAATGATGTTATATGATCTGGAATATCCCATTGGCAGAGCCAAATGCCAATTTAGCTTATTAATATAAATATTCCTCACCACTCCCACCTTGATCTTGCACTTGTAGACTAACAAAACAAAGTCCTTCAACTTCCAGTGACAAATGCAAACATCGGTATGTTATCAGCATTTGTCTCATAACAAGTCCCAGGCTGAAACCAAAACACAGCACTGTTCTAGCTACTAAAAAGAAACCCAGCTCTGTCTCAGCTAAAAACCAGGGCACCTGCTGTGGGTCCTGGCTGCAGTTGGGCATCTCCCTACATTGGGGGGTTGGGAAATACATCTGGGGCGTGTTGGACATGTGCTATAGTATTAAATATGGTTCCATCTCTGCATTGCTTTCTATAACTTAAGCATTGTTCTTATACCTGCGAGATTAACGTTCAGTGCCTTGGAAAGGATTTTGACAATTACACCTGGACCTTTCAGGAAATATCATTTTTATTTGATGTTATCATCGTCTTGGCATTTGTAGCTCTTTGAGCAACAGTGAGCTAAGAGGCTGCAGTAGGATACTGGGAGCCTCTGATCTAGTTAAAGTAATTGTTAATGGCTAGTGTTTGCTCTTGAGCCAAGAAGGGATGAATGCTGGGAGCCAAATCTGAAAGCTCGTCACAACCACGTGAGATGGAAAAGCAGTCTCTGCGCCATTGATAACTGTAGATGACAGAAATGATATTTATTGCCATGGACAGTAAAATTTATATATATTAAAAAAATGCGAACTTTGGAGAACGATGGGAAGCACTGACAGAAAATGCCTTAGAACAAATTTCTGCAAGAAAAAGTGGCCGGAGGAAGCAGCTTCAGTGAAAATGTTTTATTTGATCTGGGGGCCAAATGATAGAGTACCAGAAAAGTCAACTTCTGAAATAACATTTCCCTTCACCCAGTAAAAGTCACCTCAATTTTGGTATATGATATAAATGTTCTTCCCTACATAGCTTTGTAATTAGAAATAGTGATGGTTTTTCAGAGGAAAGAACTGTTTAACTGACAGCTTTACTACAGCTAAAGTGTACTGGAATGTCCTAAAATCTCTCAGTAAATATTGCCTTTTCAGCAAGTAAAATTTATGTATTGCTCCCCTACTTATCACCAACATGAGTTTTAGTATTTAAGAAGCCTAGTCAAGTATCAAGTGGAATAGTTTTATACAGTAGAAGATGTAAATTGATGCAGGTTTTTATTTAAATTATAGCTTCCCCCTCGTTTTTTCCAGCCCAGCTATTGCTGTCTGATGATGCTGCTTGAACACTGGGAAGAAAAACTGAATTCTAAATAAGAAAAATGAGGTAGGCTGCTTTGACAGGCAAAACTGGGTAAACTGCTATACATAATAGATACTAGAGCTTAGACATTTTGGGAAACAGGAATGGAAGTTGTAGGACTTTTTTTATCTGTCACAGAAACCTAAGTTCAGAATTGTGCAATTCTATTAAAAAAAAAAAATCATAATCTGTGCATTCCTATACTGCAAGTGCACCCAGAACATTAGTGCATGTATTTTATCTTGACTCTGTAAAGGAGAGAGGTGAGGAAGTGTTTGGTTCTGGTTTTTTCCTTCCTTTCATATAGCAGGCGAGGAACCTGCAGAGATATTTGTGTTAACCAAATAAACTGGTGCTGAGTTAAAAATTCAGTTCAAAACTGCTTTATATAGAAGACGTGCTTTTGAACAGAACCTTAGCCAAATGATTTTCTGCAGAAGTCTTTTAACACGTCAAATAAGGAGGAAAATTAAGAAAAAGTCAGTATTTTCAGCAGAAGTTGATAATTTAAAAATATTATGAAGGTGGACATGAGATCATTTTCTGCCAGGCTTTAGCTGGAGCATCTTGAGGAAAGTTGGGGTGAGTGGCATGGGCGGCAAACTGCTGTGTTATGGGTCCCCAGCCAGGCACTGGGGACAGGATGGGGTGGCCAAGCTTTGCCAGCAGCCAGAGTGACTGTGAGTCAGTGCAATACATGGGACAAGGCAATGATTTAACATATGTATATAAATAATATATAAAAATGCATACTACCTATATATATTTAAAATTTGGTTGAATTATTTGAAATACTAAAATAAAGAGAAAGGGAGCTGTAATGACCAAAACTTCCAATAAAAGAAGAGTAGTTAGGATAGTTAAGAGGAGGGAAAAAGAGAGCTGGGATTCTTTGCCTTATTTTGCAAACTTCTCTTGGGTAGGTAGATGTTACAAGCATCAAACTCTCAGCTGCTTGTGCAAACTTGCAGGGTATCACCTTAGCTCAGCTGAAGGAACCGTCAGAGCTCCTGTTGACTGGGGCAGGGTCAGACTCTGCTCCAAACCTGTGTTTTTTCCATCACCAGTCACAGTAAGTCCCAGGGACTCCACCACTGACTGCTGCAGGTTGGGGTCTGGCTCCCTCATGGCTTTGGAGAGGCAGGGCATGTGTGGAATGGGAAGAAGTGGGGGGGCTGGGTACCTGTGAGATTTGAAGGCACAGCAGAACACTGTATGTCATGGTCATTTAAGCTGCTGTTCACTTAGCACTGAAAGTTTTGTAGAAAGGCAAAATATACAATTCAATTACAACTGCTGCAATGCAATCCAAGTTGATCTAGTTTCTCCCACATGAGCTGATCACAATTTTAAGCTTGGCATAGCCTGAAAGCTTGAGGAATGTATTTCCAGTAATTGCCAGGCCACTTCATTGTTTCTGTGTATACATAAACACTAGGCTGTGATCATAGTAGTCATGCTTGAGCTGCTATCTGAAATTCACTTGTGCTATAGGGATTGACTAATCTGGTTCATACTGACAGCAGTTTCCATTTACTGTATTAGCTCTCTTTGACTCTTAGTGCCATGCGACTCCAGCTAGACTCGGAAAACAAAAACTGTTAAGAAGTACTAGGCACATGAGTCACGTAGCAGAAAACCCATGTGTCATCACAGGATCCATGATTTGTCAGCTCAAGAAATCAGGCTGGGTTGTAGAAGATCCATTTAGAAGTTGCCAAGAGTACCAAGCACCTAGTGAAGAACAACAGACAGTCATTTAGTTTTTAATCATATGGGAGGGGAATAGCAAAGAGTTGCTTTTTTTACAGCCTCAAGACATGCTCTTACTTGGCCAGCATAAGCTTCTCCTTCAGTGTTTGTTTCTCTTTATGCTATGCCATGTGTGCAAAAGTTAATTCCTAAACGCTACATCTTTTTGTTCCCAGGCAAAGTCCCTTATAAAGGTTGGTCGGTTTGGGCTTTTTTCCTGTTTTCTCTTGTTTTCAATCTATTCAGATGTTACAACTTCTTTAGCATCGGGCAAACTAAAGCTCCAAGTTAAAACCCAGCATACTTCTTCATTCTTTCCAAGCAAATCTATTTCTTTTAAGTTTTTCTCAGGATATTGATTGCTGGTAATTTAATGTGTCTCAACTGTGAAAAGCTGTTATGACGGTTTCACACGCTATTGCAGTTTTTTATTTCCCCATTCACAGACAAAAATGGAAGATTTTCCTTGCTGGAAACAGTAATATATAATTCAGCTAGCAATACCCCTCTCAGCAGCCAGATGCTGTAACTTCCAGCAGTTGGACTATTATTTTAAAATAGCCCGGTCTGTAATTTTTTGACCTGCTCTTTGCAACACTTTTATAAAAAAATTAAATTAATCTTTAGGTAGCTGAGGCAAAATTTAACAGAGGCTATGATTAACTATTTTGAATTCTGCTCAAGAAGTAAGCCTGTGCTTCAGTATGAAGTGGAGGAATGCTTGTGATCCTCAGCATCCCTGCTAGTCATAGCACAGGATCACTTCTGTGAACTAAGGTCTGTACGTAACGTGGGTAGAAATAAAACTACCCTATTTTGTACCCTTGTACTTGCCCCTGACACTAGTTCTTCTCTTTGTTCAGCGTTCACTTTGCTAAGGAAACCAAAACTATTAATAGTCTTGCTGTGTGCTGCTCTTTATCCATTCTGAGCTGATCTCATTCTGCTCGAGAAGGTGGTCTTTCAGGCCAGGTCTCCACACTGCTGTGTGGCGTGAGGTGAAGACTCCTATAGGTCCATGGTCAAATACCCACTGCTTTTCCCTGTTTCCCATGGTAAAATATCAGCCTCTTTCTGCTGCCAGCCAGTGTGACTCAAGAAGTAGAAATACCTGACGTGGAGACTAAAGCCTATGTGCTCTAATTAGAGGATGGGAAGGAAGTTATAGAAGCAAATAAGATTTCCTTTGTATTTGTTTTACCTTGAAATAACATTTCTAAGATTGTAAAGCCAAGTGCACCTGATTTCAGAAATGTCACGTTTATAGCTACCTATGCAACCTTTCCTCAATGCTGGTGAGGAGAGCTTTCTCCTATGCTGTGATTATTGTCAGCAGTGTCCCCAGCCTGCCTTCTGGAGACTGCCTGCTTCCTGGCCTCACCAGCATCAATTTGCCTCTCATGGTGCTCAGCCAGCAGTGGCTTTGCCTATGTTACTGCTCTCCTGGTTTGAATGAGAGGAACAAATTGTGGGACAAATCACAAGTTAGGTGAAATGAAATGTTCCCAAGTCATTTGTTGCTCTGGTTTACTAACAGCAAACCTAATTTGTATTTTCTGTGGATTAGGGGAACTGGATACAGTGATGTCCAAAAAACAGATTTGTGCCTGGTGTGCAATTATCCAATCTCACGTGCTCAGGAGAGATATCATATTTATTCAGGTGCTAGGTGGAATCATTTACAAATCAAGCACTCCTATAGCAAGCTTCATTACTTTTTATATACATTTTATAAAGTCATTATCATATTAATACTTTCTAACTGTTCTTGATTGGTTAGTGATTTACATATTGGTTACATCATTTTAAGTGTTTCTGCACATGCTCAGATGAAGGATGTTCAACTGACCGAGGGTCTTAACCTATGAGTGTGATTTTGAGTATTATAATTAAGGCTGTTTGCTTCAGGACACCCTAAAAGTAAGTTTTGTTGCCAAGTTGGCCAGTGGGATAGTTACCTGGTTAAGTTGTCATATAACTCATCCTGTGTACAATCACTCCTATATGTCCTCTCTGGTCAAGGTCCAGAAAATAGGAACTTCAAACTCCAGTGTCCTATTTATCAGCTGATTGAGGCTAACGTAAACAATGCTAACCTAAGTTAACTTCTTAGGTTACGATGTCCCATATCAATCTTATGGTGGATAACCCTTGGCCATCTTCAAAAAGGTGTATGTAAGGCATGTTGCTGATGCCACTTTGGTCCATGACATCTTCCCTGTTGTCTTTTGTGAGAAAACTAGCACTGCTTTCCTTCATCTGGCTTTTGGCTCAAGTACT
>NW_010297478.1:37000-55902 GCF_000700745.2 Antrostomus carolinensis | reverse complement strand
GTAGGGAAAAGTGAAAGATTAGGATGTGCCACCCAAAGTAAAGTGTGATTCATTCTCTAGCTAGTTGATATTGATATGAAATTATCAAGTCCATTGTTAGTGAAAGCCAAAACCTGGCATGGTTTTAGTTCAACTCAATTCAAATATATGGTTCCACAGAAACACAACAAAGCATTGCAGTGATAGTTACAGACATCCAGAATAAAGGAGAATTTATGGGTGTGGGGCTTTTTTCAATGGCAAACAAGGGACAGTTTGAAAGAAAAGAGAGGAGGGGAGACCTTAAAAAAAAAAAAAAATTAAAGAAGTGATGCAACATTCCATATGCAGAGAAAACAATTTCCATGCCTCTTATCAAAAATGTGTTAAATCAGCTAACATTGATATAACTTCAAGCAATTAGGAGCACGCTAATAATGATATGAGTCTTCAGCTGTAAATAATTACACTGCCTCAAGGCTATGCTTTAATTCTTGGCTTGCTGTATCTATAAACAATAATCAAACTGCAAAGCAAGTTGTGTTGTTTTTGTTCACAATTTGTGAAATGATTTCTGTACCCTACAGTGATGCTGATGGCTATTTTGACCTTCAGGAACTCCGGCCTGTGAGGCTAAGAGCTAATGTGTACTTCCATCGATCTGTGTTACAGGCACACAGCAGGTTACTGTGCCTGTTCTTCACAAGTACAAAAGCTGCTATCGTCAATCAGTGTGTGTTGTAAAAAGGGGGCTTGCTGCTGAGACTCAATAAATAGGGACATTAGGAGGAAATGTTATAATTGCTGCTACCCACATCTTGTTAATGAGTAATGTACAGTTAGACTCCATGCAATTGCAGCTAAACTGTTTATACAATTTATTCTTATGTTGCAACTAACATTTAACATAATGAAGTATCATAATTGCGGCCATTAAAGTCAAGATTAAGATTTGTTTAATTAGAATTAAGAAAATGTAAAATAGACTTTGAAAATGTAAGGGTTTACTGGGTAGAATCTGCAGCACGTAGGGAAATTCAGAGAATGGGTATTAAAGAGCTTTGTTTGTAGAAAAACTGTGCCAATGGGGCGTGATTCTTCTGTTGCTTACCCCCAATTTTGGAGTGGTTCTGTTGCAAAATAATGCACTGATGCAGGTGTAAAAAATGGAAAACCAGCCTGGCCTCAAGTTCTGACTCTGATTTTTTTTTTTTTTTTTAAATAATCTGATCAAAGGTAAAATTATATTTATTGAGAAGTCATTGTGTATGCTTGGCTTCCTATTTCAGTGTTAAATCACACCACCCAAATGCAAAGCCTCAGTTTTCTCCCTGATGCAAGCCTAAAATAACTTTGCCATTAAGGGGGAATTAGGAAGGGAATGACTCCTTAGACATGATGCAGAATTGTCATGTATATCTAGTACTTTAGGAATAAAGTAAGTAATTGCTTTCAACTGTCTTAAAGCACTCTACAGATACATAGATTCAGGCAAGCACTAGTATTTGGGGGAAAGTATGTGGAAAACAGACTAGATTCCTGAAGCAGCAATTGTGTTGAGATATTGGTATAAAATTGCAAGTCAGTTTTTGGAAGTGTTACAACATTCAGTGATGGCAGAAATATCTTAAAGCTTATAAATAGTATAAAACCCCACGTCAGATTCCTGATGGAGCAGAGTAAATAATACACTGAAAAAGTTGTCTTGTTTTGGATACAGCACAATTAGCTGGGAAGGGCAGTTGGGTGGGAAGTATCTCTCCCAGGGTTGGTATGTCCACAGGAAACACCACCACCACTGTCAATAACCTCACCTCTATTTAGAGAAAAGTGTTGTGGGGTGTTTTTGTTTGTTTGTTTGTTTGTTTTTCTCCATATAATGATGCAAATAATGCTATGTTTTTGGTTTGGTTGAGAAATAAATATCAATAATAGAACCTGTGTTTTGAGAAAAGTAAAACAACTTCAAAATTTTCGTCTCTCATTTTGGGGTGGAGGGGGCTGAATGTCTAACCAAATTGGGTATGGGCTGGTTAATTTGGCATGGTATGGTTAATGGTTTTGTTTTGGGATGCTGTGATTTCTCCTGTGAACAGAATTTTGTACAGCTCATAATTGGCCACGTTATGATGCTTAGAATAACATAATGCTTTATTCTCTTCATTGGTTCTAGCTGCTTTTAAGAAAATATACCTTTATGTTACTCTCAAGCTGGATTTTCAATTTACTGAGTAAATACATTGCTGTAAAGACTTTGCAAATGGCATATTAAGGAACTCGCTGGTCATAAATACTGTAGTCAAATGTGCAATAACTTATGCAGAGAATAATTATAGATGACAAACAGAAACAAAGGCCAATTAGGACGATTACTGCTGTAGTGTCATATCAAATGAAGTTTTTTATCATTCTTGCTTTCTCTGGAATAAATCGCAACATAAACCTGTTGGTCAACATTTTGAAAAAATGAGCTGTACAGCTGTGAATACTGGTATGACGCTGAAGGTTACTGACAAAGTCAGTGCTGGTTATCTAAGATTTAGAAGCCCATTGATTCCCTTTAGAAGAATCTCTATGAGTATGGAATAAAATTGGCATTGATTTCCTTTTTGGGGGAGGAAACCCACATACTTTAAGATAAGAGCTATATTCAAGTATATGTGATTATCTTGCAAGACATATCGAGCTGTGCAGTTGGTGTGTGTGTGTTTTTGGATTTTTTTCAATATATACAAAATAGGAACTTTGTGACAGGATTTTTAAAGGCTGCTTTTCTAAAACAAGTTGAAGCAATGCTAGCTGAAACATGGCAGGATAGTTTTTGCATACAGTGCATGTGCAGGTGACGTGACTTGCTGCTGGAATTATTTGTTTTTGAAACCTAAGGACCACTTATAGTTCTGTTGCCTGAATTTTTGGGGACAGACCAGAATGCCTCCATGGTTCTTTACAGACCATTTTCACCTTGCAATTTATTGCTAATTACCTTTCCTATATGGAAGCCTTGATTCTAAGCTATCTTTGGGAACAACACACCTTCTCCCCACTGTCTGTTGATTAGCCTGACCTCCTCTTTTTACCCCAAAATCCTAATTCATGTATTTGGGCTTGTGGCGCAGGGTACCAGCTGCACTGTTCTCTTAACTTTCTTACAGCTGTCATGTAAGTAGCCAGTAGGAAGCCTAAAGCTTTTAGGGTTACCTGGAGGAGGACTGGAAAGTGTCATCTGAGTTATCAAATAAGACCTTGATAATCACAGACAGCATGTGACTAATCCAGAGGAAAAAGCCTTTTCCAAGTGCCTGTAAGCAGAGATTCCCAAGATGATGCTGTGCCATCCCCAGCTTGAAAGCTATAAAGACTGGCAAGATGCACACTTATGGGGAGCTTCTCATCAGGGTTCTAGGTTCCTGCAATAGCAGGAGATTTTTTCTAAGGTAGGTTATCCTGTAGGTTGTAGTCAGGGACAAAAAATATCCCACTGGTCATCATCAAATGGACCTGAGGGAATTTCTTACCTGACTTTAAGCTTGGTGATCATGTTAGTCCTGTGTGAGCAGGACATGCCAGGTGGTCACCATCAGGGTTTTAATAGCTCTATGAGCACCAGTCCACCTTGTCTACAGCTGTGAAATATCTTTTCTTTTTCCTTCCTGGAAAGCAAGATAGGCATGAGAGAGAGTAAGAGGGATAAAAACCATCTTTGTCATCTCATTTGTTTGCAGCTGACAACTGATAGTTTTACTCTAGAGTGCATTAGATTCCTTATTTAAAAGAATAAAAACGTTATGGAGCTTAAGACAGGTACTGTAAAGGTAAAGTAGACACTTTAAATGATGTTTCTCATAAATAAAAATGTATTTGGCAACTATGTTCCTACCCTTCAGAGAAGACCCTTGCTCTAACCAGGTATGTCTTTCTGTGGGTTAAAATCTATGAAAATAATAAGCCTGATGCAAATCCTATATCCATTAAAACTGTTGTGCCCAAGTAGGTAGCACAAAGAGTTTCCAGCTGGGTGCCACCCCACTGAGCTGTGTTGTCTCAGCTCCCTTTGTCTGTGGCGCCCGGGATGCCGGTGTCCTCGGTTGACTCCAGCTGAAATAGGCAAAACAGCTCTTGGCAGGTCTTCCTGTCCCACCACAGGGCTGTGCCTTCAGCCAGAAGGGGATGCTCAAAAATGAGCCAAAGCACCCTGACCCCTCCTCAGCCAGACCTCTGTTGGCACCCTATGAAATAAGGGTGCGTGACCCCTGTCACACCCTGTGAAATTATTCTAATCTTTTATATCTCATGAAAAAGACCTTTTTCCTTTTGTTAAACTTGGACAGCTGTAAAAGAAAATAATGGTGCAAAAATAATATTTCTCTTCTTGCAGCACGAGGGAAAAACTAAACCCTGCTAGAGCAGGTCTCTCTAACCAGGAGTCCAATGATAATGACTGCAGAGAAGCAATTTCAGTACTTCCCAATGGTTACAGGTTTATAGTTCCATAATTATTTAATGTTCATTAGATATATCTATTTAAGTACGCTTCTTCTGACGCAAGATCTCTTGCTAAGCTAATTTGGAGCGACTCCCTGCCAAATCAATATCAATATTCTGGCAAATATTATTAAATATTTGTTTGATACCTATTTACAAGTAGGAAAATAATTTTGCTGCCAAGGGATTGTAAATGTGTGAAAAGACCCTCTGACAGCTTACTTCGCTCACTGTCTACAAGCCGGCGTCTGCATGCCAAAGTTGGAAGACTAAGATGAAGAACATAATTAAGGAAACATATGAAGGCTAGCGCGGGGTTTGAGATTAATTAGCTGCGCGTCAATAATCTCATCAATATCCGATTAACAAATGACACATTGCCCGATGAAACATATTGATTCATTCACACTCTACACTGTTAATAAATTGAAGCTGCTTTGCTAAATGAGAAAGCTGACAAAATAATAGCTTCCTAATACTTCTCCAGTATTGTGATAAAAACATAAAATTAGCCCAAAGTATACTTAATTTAGCAGCACTGTCACTGCACTTATGAAGCTTGTTAGCACAATAGTGTGGAAGGTTTTTTTATAGAATATTTATTAGAATGGATACATTAATACATGATGCATATGACACTAGAAGTGGAAATGTTATTTATTTTTTTGGAATGCATTTTTGCAGAAATGACATGAACCTTTTGTATCATGTTGGAACTAGAGTTTTAATGGACATTTTTCTTTAAATATGATAAAATATCAGTGACTAAAACAAGTGTTTAAGCGTCTGAAGTAAAAATTTAGTTTGTCACTGGGATTTTTTTCCATTAACTTAAGTAGAAGTGGTATCTGTATTTAGTCTTCTGAAGACCAGATTGAAAATTTGTTATTTTGATGAGGAAAATTCAGAAAAGTTGTTGAAGAAAGCAGGTGTGGAAGTAAAGGAGTCCTGCTCTCCTTCCTGTGCACTGAGACACTGTTCCTATGAAAGCAGTTCTTAATAAAAATGTGAAAAATATCTGTGGGTAAAATGTAAGCTATATACTTGACTTATTAAACTCTCAGAAGTTTAGTAAATCAGCATAAAACACTGTTAGTGTGTGTTAGTTATGTGAATAATACAATCTCATTGGTTTATTATGGTATTTGAAAGAGTACCATAATGGGGCTGTTGCAGTAGCATCTCGTGGTGGTTGTGTTAATACTCCGGCAAACTGTTTCTGAGTAGGGCAGAGGAGCTACTACAGCCATCAGGGTCTGGACGTGGTTTTATTCTGCATAGTAATGGGAAAAAAACCTTCTTGCAGTTTTATGGAAGGGGATGCTCTTGTCTGTCAGCTGCAATTTAGCTCCCTGGTAGGATAGTTTTATTGGTTGTTTTTGTGTTTGGGTTGTTTGTTTTTTTTTTTTTTTTAATTGCAGAACTCTTCCAACCAAGTGAAAAAAGCCTACCAGGTGACCTTCTTCTACTCCCTCATCCCGCAGCCACAACATCTCTTGCTCCTTTGGTATGAACCTGCATTGTTACACCAAAACAGCTCTAGTTGCTCTGCTCTTTGCAGGATCCCACCAGCACTCCTTGCTTTCATCCACCAAGCTCCATGGGGATGTGACAACCCTGAGTGACCAGTTGGCTCCCTTGCTGGTGGATGCCCAGCAGTGGTGGGTGGGAGGTGTGAAGGGAACTTGTGGTGCCCAGAGGCAGCAAGATGCAGAGTGTCAGCTGTGCTGGCTTGCTGCCCACCTACCCCTGTGACATGCCAGGCTCCATGGGGAGCGGCCGCTTGTGACCCCAGCCTGCTGGCATAGAGCTTCGTCCCACTGGACTGGGATGTGGGGTTGGGCTGGGAAGAGGATCCCTCCTCTGCCTGGTACCAAATCACTACCTCTGTCTGATAGGCACCAGAACCAGAGTGGTTTTGCTGTTAAGGGCTGAGTTTAATGGGTGATTTAGACACCTGTGTACATCTGAACATGTGCTGAGATAATGCTTCAGACAGCAGTCAAAGTATCTGGAAGTTCTGGGATCCAGACAATTTTGATTTAATTGTATGTGCATGCATATATATTCACAACAAAAGCACGCATAAATAAATATATATATATGTGTAAAATCTTGTTTCAGATTTTCCAGGAGGAAAAAAGTGATCACTTTTGAGTTATCTGGACCATGTTCTAGAAAATTTGGAGGGTTGGAAATCTGGAGGCCAATCCATTTGTTTTATTTTTAATAACAACAGTGTTCTCGTAAGGCTTTTATGAGTCATTGTTGTGCATTCAAAAAAACCTTAACTCTTAGACTTCACAAAAAAGTTTTATGACTGTGACTAGAAATTACTGATCAAAGAGGCTCTTTTAAGTATTCAAGCTCACTGCCCTGTTGTTGAGGATTGTTCTCCCACATTGTGAAGTACTGTTTCCAACCCAATTTTAAATGAACCAACTAACATTTGGTCCATGTGTAGCTGGCTCTTAAATAACTGTCGTGAACTTTTTAGGGCTCTATGATATGCTGAATAACTTGGAACAACTAATGATTTTATTACTAATCTTAATATTTAGAGTTCCCTGTGGAGTCGTGTATGGTTCTTAATTAAACCATTATTTACAGGATTAAAATCTCTTGGCAAATTCTTTTCCTTCCAACTGCACTGAAATTAACACGTACTTGCAGTCCAGCTTGGAATGAAAAAGGGCTTTATGTGAGGTGTAACACTTAACTCTTGTTTCTTTAAATAAATTATCTCTAAAATGTCACCAATCCAAAGTGCAGTTTACCACCTCCTACATTAGGTCAATTTAAGACAACCTGCTACTGCAAACTATTCTCATTTGATTTGATCCTACGTTGTGTGAATGTACATGACTACCTGTCCTACCTCACTTAGGAGAAGTCAGTGGAGACCATCTGCAGCTTCCACTGAAGCAGCTTTAAGTTTCAGGTTCTTCTGCTGTTTCATGATGTGGATGTTTTGCATACTTTGACTACATACAAATCACAGTAATCTCTCTCTCCATCACATAGATGAGCAGTACTGAGGAACATTAATTTCTCGAAGGGGTATATGTCCACCAGATATCATGAATGGACTCTGGAGCCAGTCAATAGCATAGCTCCTGACAATAGCAGCGATATTTCAAATGCAGTTAACAAGGGCAAGGATACATGTCCACCTCCAGGGAATGATCCTCAGAAACCAGCAGGAGGAAAACCTAATTGGAAGTGTCAAAAAAGGAAGAGGAGGGGAATCCATTGATCCATTGCTATTAGACCTTTACAGCATGCTAAGACATGAAGGGAAACTGAGTAAAGCCTGTGAACTTCAACTAATGACTGGAGCTTTCTGTCACTTACCTGACAGTCTCTCAATGAAGCTCACCTTGTAACAGAGATGAGGAGCTAGTGGGTGTTTCCTTGTGCAATTCCTCAATCCCTTTCTTACCTGCTCTGGTTACAGTGTATTCACATGGTTTTATACTCTTTCTCCAAACTCAGCTGTGTTTCTATAAATCATCTTAATTCTCCTGCCTTAGGTAGCCAACTCAGAGAAGCATGTTCTCTCCCCTTCTTTGATCTGGACTTGTAGGGACCATCCAGCTCCTCCTACTCATTCTATCTTAACTTTAAAAAATACTAAAGATTGAAACAATCATTCAAGAAGATCAAATTAGCACTGCTCCTCTGTTTCTCATCATGCAAAAGTGTTAAGAGTGACTGACATCTCCAAATTTTTCCATAGGGTGTTTTTTTCCAACCTTAGGGACTCCCTGAGCAAGTGGTGATATATCTGTGTTTAAAGGCTTTGCTGGGCTCCTCTTCCAGGATGGATTCGGCCCACTTTGAAGCCTGTGTAAACCTTGTATCATCCACAACATCTTGTGACAGAGTTCTTAACTATGCAACATGCACGAAGTCTTCATCCTTACTTCAAACCTACTACCTTTAAACTTCAGTGATGGATAGTTCTTGTGTTAGAAGAAACAGTGAGCAATGCTGTTTTCTCCATGTCGTTTGCTGTTTTATAGGTCTCTGTCAAATGCTCCCTCAGATCTGTTTTGAAGGCAAAGATTTCCAGACTATTTAATTGTTTCTTAGACACCATTCAATATATTTGATCTTCTTTCTTAGGTATCTTTTCTAGTTTTATTGTACCTGTGTCTGTGCTCATGTTGGCTCTTCTAGCCATGCATCCAAGGTTGATTTGACATCACAGAACAAGACAGTGGCTATTGCCTCTGTAGTCATTGACAATAGGTTATTAGACTGCCTAATCACAACCTCTGCTATACAACCTATGGCACAGTGACTCACCCAATGCTATGTGCAGCCTGGCTTTGTAAGTCATCTAGACAAAGAGTTCTTTGCATTTCTTCTACAGGTGTAAATTTGGGTTGATGTTTTCTATCATCTTAAATTTTCACCTGGATCTTTTGGTTTTGCTTGAGGTGGTTGGATGGTCTTGGTGAATTCCATTTTATTTTTTGAAATCTTAACTCATTAGTTCAGATCAAAATTTTGAGGGTGGAAATTTGCTCAAAAATAAAAAAAAAAGTCCTAGGCTATTATTTTGGGGAAAAGACTTTTCTAAAAGTGAGCTAACATCAATATTTTTTTTTGGTCCTTTTTTTCTCCAAAGGGAGAGAAAAAGATCTTAAAAGCTACTCTGAGATGAAAAATCAAGCAGCTTCAAGAAAAAAATTAAGAGATATTTCCTCACCAGTTAAATATAGATGGTTGTATTCCTTTTCTACCTCTTGTTTAAAAATAGAGAGCTGAGAGCTTCTTTAAGAGGACCTAGAGCTGGTACATGGTAACTGATGGGCTCAGTCCCCTGTGGTGATGTGTCCAGACCCTTTGCCCCATGCAGAAGTGGGCAGAAGGACCTTGTTGAGTTCTATATGGGGTGTAAGGGTGTTCTACACATGGCACTCCTACTTACTCCTTCTGAATGCCACTTTTAGGCATTTCCAAAAATCTGGGCACAGACAACTCCCTGGTTCCTTACTTTTTATATCTGTAGCTTCGGCTATACTGTCTGCATGGGTAAAGCTTCCTTTGGGTCTAGTTCAGGTCCCAGCTTTTAGGCTTTATGCCAGGGTCTCAGCAGTCCTAGCTGTAGAGAGCTCATCCTCATGGCCTGCCTGTTGTCTTAAGCACCTGCTAGCTCCCAAGTCAACAAGAAGGAAAAGACTACTTGTATGCCACATCCCAACCTGAATGACAGGTGGGAAGAGGATGTGTGATGATGCTCTGTCCCTACAAAATTCAGTTTTCTCTAGGGACAGTTCTATATTGTAGCTCTACATCCCCCTATGCTGTAAGACCAAGCAGGGGGGTACCCTTTGCCTTCCATTAGGGACTTGCATGAAGGTGGTGGGGTAGAAGGTTGTAGAAGAAAGATTGAAAGTGCTGTGATGGCACCAGTGAATCCTGTACTTCTCTTAGTGGGGGCTTCCCTTGCTTTTTATTTTTTGGCAGAAGGAGAACAGATTGAAGTCATGTGGGATACCTTTTCACAGTGTGAAAAGTGACTGATGTTGACAGCCGTTGTTTGTTCACCAATGCTGAACAGTCAGAGATGGGGGTGACAGAGCTGGTTGTATGTACAGAGCTCTATGAACCTGTGCTGAAGGGTCTCTGTACCCTCAGGTATTGTGCTTGTTTCTTCTCTATCTGTAATATGGGGTCAGGAAACTCTGATAGCCTCCCCTCCCCTTCTTTTCTATCAGTGAGAACTATTTTGAGCAATAAATGTCTCTTCTGCAGTGTTGTGAACAAAACTTCCTCACATAGTCACTAACACACGTTGTGTCTCTGAGTAGGCTTGTCAGACACAAACACAATAACTCTTCAATTGAACTGAAACTAATAGCGTGAGCAGCAGAATTTTAGGGTTTCCTTCATGTAAATACTGGTTTTTGTGCCACACAACCTTTCATTGGTGGGTGGTAACTCACTATAATGGCAATTCTTAGAATTAGGCACTCAAAAAAAAGACTTTTTTATTTTTTTTTTTAAATAACCCAATCCAGCAATCACAAAGAATGTAGCTTTTGAAAAACTATCTTATTTCCTTGAATCACATTTTCCTGCTAGTCCTCACCCCTTTATTGATGACAGACAGAAAAGGCTGTTACTGTGTTAGTTGTAAACTTCCCTTTGTCAGAGCCCTTTCCACCATCTGTCATTGCATAACTGTATGTTCCCAGGTTTGTAGCTCTAATGTGTTTTTGCTGTTTTGTGTACAGTACGTTACAAGTTATAAAAGCTTGAGTAAATAATTCATGTAAAAACCTTTGTAAATATTGTCAAACTGCGGAATAAATGATTTACTAAGAGGTCTCTTGGCTCAGCCTAGCAGCTTTATTACTGTAACTTGTTTTGTAAACAACCTCCTCCCCCCACCCTGTATTTTTTCCATCAAGTGACTTTGTGTAAATTCTATTGCAAAGTACTACTTAGACGCGTTTCAATCACCATAAATAATGCAACATCAGCACTTTAACCACCTGGGGACTCCATTCAAAGTTAACCAAAGGTGCAGTTTTTTTGAGACCCTTAAGAGAACATATTTTCAATGCGTGTAGAACAGTGTGCTTCCTACTGCTATGAATACCACTGATTGTATTTGCTGGAGATGGCTCCCTCTCAGCTGGAAGAAGGTTTTTCTGGTAGACCTCAGGTTTGCAGAGAGCTGGTACTAGTGCTTGTGCTCACATCCTGTGGATGTTCTGCAAATGTGTGGCAAAGATCAAGACCTAGTGTTATGAAAGGTGGTCCTGAAAACCACTTGATTTTTCTTCTAGCTTTTTAATAAATATTGTCTGAATGGCCAGAGAAAAAGTAATCAGAAACATTTGTGTAAATGAATAATATGATTTTGCTTTGATGTATTCATGAGCCCCTTGTTAGTCGTCTGAAAACACAGCTGAAAAAGAAATGTTTTTTGGGTAATGTTAATGGAATGGGAAAATGTGTTACATCTGAGTCCTTATGGGCAGACATAACTGTGTGGCTACGTGTGCTTGTTCTGAGTTTATTCTGTGAAGTACACACACGCTTGCCAGGTATCAAACTATTGGTGAACAGCTACAGTGATCATGAGGCTGGAAGCTGTGGACCCTTCATGCTCTCATATTGACTTTGAGCTAAAGCTTGAGTCCTGAAGTCTCTGAACTATCCATACTGGTTATAAGCTGGTTTTCATGCTGGCTCCTGTATAGAGTGAGCAAACCTTATTTTCTAGCCATTGCTGGAGATAGCACTTCAAAGCGGTCCCGTGCTGTTGCAGGTAGGATGAACATGGGCTGTCTTGGGTATCCTGACTTTGTGGACTCAAATTGAGGGCAGCATGGCTATTGGCCAAGATGGGCATGGCCAACTTGTCTTCTGCTCAAAACTGACATGATGTGCAATTGTTCTGTCCAGCTAAGTAAAGCAACAGTTACAGAATAAAGTTTGCAAGTATAAGGTTAGAGGAACAGTTTTAATGGTTCCAGGAGCTGGCAGACTCTCTAGGGAAGCAGATCAAACAGATTATGATGGCTTGCTTGTAAAGCTGCTCCCGTTGGCAAGCCAACTTATCTCATCACCACTCACCCCACCTTGCTTGACTCTTAAGCTCCATGGAAATGAACTGTTCTTTAAAAAGCCTTATGCTCAGAGAGCTCCTGTTTGTCTTGACCAGTTTTCT
The DNA here is from genome assembly GCF_000700745.2 of Antrostomus carolinensis. NCBI lineage: Eukaryota > Metazoa > Chordata > Aves > Caprimulgiformes > Caprimulgidae > Antrostomus > Antrostomus carolinensis. Next base: position 43,745 of record NW_010297478.1, on the reverse strand, counting down.
GTGCAGTAGGTGTAATAAACCCAGCATAAATGAATGGAATTTCTTCAAACATGTGACCTCAATAGCAAATGTCTTCAGACATTCCTCTTATGGAAATGCTGTTTTCTGAGCTAACTGCTTTGAAGTGACTTTGTGCCAGACTGGTCTGAGCAGCTTGGGAAGGGCACTTCTGAAGATTTCTGGCTCTCCAGGAATGGGAAAATAATTAGCTTCATAATAATTGTCTGATATCAAAGCTATCCAGAAGTTAAGTAGTACTGCTTTCTGATTGTAGAGATGGCATTTTTACCTGATCACAGGAAAGGAGTTGGCCATCTTTTGGTGACTCATCTGGGTTCAGGGTCTAAGGAGCAGAGCAACCAAACTGTCTGTGGTTAAAGAACTAAAAGTAGACTTCAAGAAATAAATCTCTTGGAAAACTTCATAATGGGTTTTGGGCATTTCTGTATGTCAGATGTAGTGGGGAAACAAATTCTTTCCTCTGGCTTTTTAACCCTTATACAAAGAGGATGGTAGTGTCTCAGTGGTGAATGTAAATGAGTGCGTGAGAAAGAAGAAACCAATAATGGCAGCATTCGATCATATAGAGTTGATGAAAGAAGAAATAATGGTGTGCCCACTACGAGTTATTACTGGTAGTTTCCATAAAAGTTAAGTAAATGAAGTCTGAGGCTCAAGTAAACCACATCTTGTCTGTCTTCTTGTGTGCCCAGGACAATACATTGTTTGTTGTGAATAGACCACCCGAGGGCTGGTCATGTGTTTTGGTAGAAATTATAGTTTTGTCAAACAAAACAAAAGACATAATTATAGCATTTTCATATTTAAAACCCCTATTTTAATTATTACTGTGCATTTCCAATTAGAAATGTGTTAAGCAGTTACCATTAGAAGTTTCAGAGCATGAAAACTGCAAAATGACAGAGAACTTATCCTGCAAAAAAAAAAATCTTTTTTTTTTTTCCTTCCCCTATATGAGGAAATCCTAAGTCACAATCTTTGTCACAAATTATAGCCACAGAATAAAAAAAAAAAGTAACTCTTGAGGGTGTAATGGTTGTAGTAAAAAATATGTGGTGTCTAGCCATGTGTTACTGGTGCTATGAAATGCATTCCTTGGATGTATGAAGTCTAGCTAGCAGAATACTAAGTACCTGTGGAATATAATAGATGGGCATAGATTGAGAAGGGAATATACATTATTCTTATGGAGCTGATGGGATTCTATACAGTGAAGGTAAGGAAAAAAACAAAACAAAACAACCTCCAAAAATATCTTTGAAAGATTGCTTTATATCCTTAATAAGGCTAGATATAAGACCCATTGAAATTTCCTTTTCTCTTTGAGGTGTATACACACAGGTATTGGTTTTTGTTTTCAGATCTAAATGCATTGTAATCAATGGTTTTGTTCTGGATGTTCTGAGGAAAACTTCTATCTATCTTTCACGTTAGTTATTTTAAAACCTGCTCCTCTTCTGCTGATGCTTTACCTGTTAAACTCTTCTGTGAGCTACAGGTTAGATCTTGGGAGACTGATCTCTGCTCTACAGTGCTCTGTGATACTCTGACCTTCAGTGTGACCCATTTGAGCTGTGTAGTTACTGTGTGCTGCCATCTTGATGCTACTGCATCCTGTGGTCACATTTCCTGTTAGACATCTGTGGAGACTGGAGGAGAAGGAATGCTCTAAGTTATACCTTGGTTTGCTGGGTGTTCCCGATGTTCCTTGTCTGACGGGCTTGCCAACATCAGCTTTGCTGGTCTGCTTTTTCACGTTGCGATGCTGGGGTTGGCTGTAGGTCTCTGATGGAAACAGATTTGCAGGCACCTGTACAAGTCTACTGACATCATGTGAGAGAACCCTTCCTAGTCTGGTGAGTTCTGCATCCTGTGGTTTGGCTTGAGAGATGCTTTTTGTAACTCTTTGCTGTGAAATAGAAATTAATTCTATATGAACTAGGAGAGACAGCTCTTTAGCTGTGCTTCTGTTGAGGTTGTTTACGGGCAAATCTATTGGCTTCTGCTGTGAACCTATAGCTGTGAGGAGGAAAATATGGAGAACACTATCATTTTGGATGAAAATATGACCTCTGTGCCTACCAACTATGCAGACTGAGGCATTACATCATTTGGATGCAATCCTCACTTCTCAGGGGTTGTATACATGACTAAGGTACATACTGTACCACTGTCTCCTTTTGGACTTTCTTGTGTTTCCTCTCAAACTGCTTTGTTTTTATATTATTGTGGCATCTAAAGCCTCAGGCAGGGGCCATCAACCTGGTATGAAAAGGGCAGTACACAGACCAACCAGCATTCCCTAATCCCAAGCATTTACAGTCTAAGCATTAGAAAAGAGGTGATATATGAATAAGAATCAAGAAAAGAACATGAGCAAAAAGTCTCTGTACAGTAGGTTTGGCACACCAGTAACTCAGTCTGGGATTAGATTTTTAACATGGATTACAGCAATGCAAGCTTTAGTAATACACTATTACTATTATGTCTTTTCTGGATTGTATTTATTGTCTGCTGGACTATTAAAATAATCTTTAAGATGATGAACAATATATTTTTTTGGCTAACTAGTGAATAATAATAATGTAGAATATTAAGAAAAACCAGGACTAATCTATATCTTTAATTTTCTAACTTTTTATCTGGATTGAATAGGACCCTTAAATTTTGGGTGGATGACTTTGTCAGAGTGGAATTGCAAGTCAACTGTATCACATAGAGTTATATCCTCCAGGCAAGACCTGCTGCCATAAACACCACTGGACTTCATCTCTTCCCCTGCAGTGGGGAGCAAGGTTCTGGTGACATAGCACTGCACCAAACATCTTCAGCTGCAAACTTATGAAAGGTCAGTGAAAAATAAAGATGATCTACAGAGTGTGCAGTATCAGCAGGTGCTGGCAGTAGACTGTGGCAAAAAGTCAAAACTTTTTCTCTTGTACATCTCCCTGCATTGGGGAACCCAGAGGGAAAGTGCTAGTGGGCTCTGAACATCCTTTGCTGTGCCTATAAGCTACTATAAGAAGACATGTTACATGGGAGGTGTGTTTCAGCATTATACAACAAGAATATACATCATAAAATGTAGCCGGGACTATATATAATAGCTGGTGTTTTGTAACCCCAGTGACTCACTGTGTCTTTCCTAAGGAGAGGAAGTCATTGAGGCCACCTCCTGTGGCTGCCTGAAAGGCACACCTTTGCAGGTCCCACCTGCTGTTCCTCACTTAGCACTTGATAAAAATCTCCCCTCTTGCTCCTGTCTCCACTAACCAGGAGCCAAGAAATATCCTTCTGTCACTGCTGGCTTCTTGTGCCAGGTGGATGGACATTGCAGGAGGTTTTCATCACGCTGCTTATCAGCTACTTCTACTTCATGATGCAAATATCTTCTTCCTGTCAAACCCTCTGAGTGAAATTACCTGTAATTAGTTCATTCTGTGTAGGTTTTCCAGATACACTGTTTGATAGTGGTGCTATCATATCTATTTCCCAAGTAGCCATAATTATTATTGAAGAGAAAAAAGCTTTTAGACCCCATATTTAGACCAAGTTTCCTCTTCTTTTAGGCATGGGATTGTGGTTTAACACTTCTTTTTTTTTTTTTTTTTTTTTTTACTGTTTGCCAGACCTGGGTCTGGAGAAGAGCACTGTGTCCCATGGAGAAGCTGGAGACGTTTCTGGTGCTGATGGATTCACTCTGGCACCTGATGTGCTTGCCAGCAGCCATCTCATTGTGGGGAATTGGATGTCACTGTCACCATAGAGACAGCAACAAGGATTTGGTTTCAAAAGGTGAAGAGAAGCTGCGAATTAGGAAGGTAAGGCTGAGTCTGTGTCTCAACTCTCATGAAGGATTTAAAAATTATGCTATATTTGAAAAGATGCCACAGTGCAGGGATGCTCTGTTGTATATTTATACACATGTGTAGATATGGGCATATAAATATACCTGTATACATATATATTTACATAAGCTCTTTCAAATAGACTTGGATTCAAAAGAACCCAATGAAGGTTTTTAAAAGACCTTGTTAGAGTTCTGCTTATGCTCCTTCAATTATTTTTTCTTTTAGAGATAGCATAAAACAAGACTCGAGTTCTGCTTAAATTTTATTTTAAGAAGCCATAAAATATTTACTAACTCAAGACTTTATCTGTTTTGTACAGAAGCTGAGTGAGCTGTGGTGCATTGTAACTTAATGTTGTTCACTTCTGCCCCTTTTCATGGTCTTCTGCTGTGCTTTAGCAATGATATGGATGTAAAGCAATGGTGAGTGTTGTCAGGCAAGATAGGGATTAGCCATGAGTCATTGTTTAACCACACAGGACTTCTAAATCCTGGGTTTATACTGGTCCAGAACAGCTTACAAATAATCTCTCTGCCCACTCTTATATCAGCAGATAAAACCACCCCTCCTGATGGTTTACCCCATCACTTGCAGATATAACCTCAGTGATGTATGTACTTGTTTAAAGCTTCAGTTTACACCCTTACAATTCCAACAGGGTGCTGACCCTAAAAGGATGTTTCTGGCACCTTGAAAGCAAATGACAACTTCATGGGTATGGCTCTGGGAGGAGGAGAATGGTGGCAAGCAGGAGTCCATCCAGCAACGCCATGGATGAACTATTAATGAGTAATGCCGTACAAGCATTACTGCAGAAAGGATGGTAGAATGCTTACAGAGACTGATAAAAAACCCTTGTCTGTGATGTCGTGCAGTGCTGGGTACCACCAGAGAGGAAGGGGCTGGAATGTGTATTTCTGATCTTGGGCCAGGGATGCTCAGCAGAGCCCTCAAGCTCCTCTTGTCTCTGCCCAGCTCGATGTAGCTCCTGTGGGGAGTAGCCAGAGCGCAGCAGGTTTTTTAACCATGACACTCTCCTTGCCTTGACAGCTGGAGGAAGTCTGGCATGAGACCCAAATCTATTGGCTTCGTGTCAGCTCTGGGGTATCTTTCCTGTTTTGGGAATTCCCTGCTGGGGAGGTACCAATGGTCTTTGGAGCAAAGCTCAGATCTCAGCCCCTGGGGCTGTCCACTCTGAGAGAGGGTTTTGGCAAGGATACATGTTTTTTGCTATTTCTAGGTCTTTTTGATTTTATAAATAACTAAGTGACAAGTAAAATTTTGGTATTTACCCTATGGCTGAATTTTCCACAGGGATGTTTGCATGTGTACGTAATACCATTTGTATTTATTATTCCTACTGCTGTCGTCACTCACACATTTTCTGCAAACACAGAACAAAAGGCAGCTCCCTTTGCAGTAAGCTTATGATCCAACTGCTGTGCATAGACAGCAGAGGACACGGAGAGTGCCTGGGGGGCACAAGGAAACCCTGAGATAACATTGCTTGAGCTGCTGTTGTCAGACCTCTACAAACCATGATAATAAGTGTTTGCTTGACACTAATAAAAGTGGCAACCAGGGTGTATATGAAGAACTAAATTTTCTATTTCCATGCAGCTGGGGTTTAAGTTTTTGGGGGTACCATTGTTGGGACGTGCAGCTAGCTGCCTGACTTCTGTAACAAACTGTATTTCTAACTGATTTTATCTGATGACTGCTGCAGGATCTTGTCTACACAGATTTTAGTCATTCATCTTGACTTCTGTTTCAGGAACCTTCTGACCAAATTGATCTTTGGTATTGATATGAAAGTCTGTGCTGGTGAACTTTCAGGTTTGACTCACATTCTGGGATCAGTCTGTGTCTCAGTTACGGCACATTCTCTTCATTAATCATCTGATCACGCTTTTTAGAGAGAACAGAAACTGCAATTACGTTAGATTCAGAGTTCATTCAGTTCAGTTCCCTGTCTCCCATGGTGGTGGTATCCAGCTGTTTCAAAGAAAAGAAAAAGAAATCCTGCATTAAGCAGGAAGAAAATAATCTGTCATTCTGTCAGATTCTGTCTCTAAGCTCTAATAGAAATTTTGTTTTAGTATTTCTTTAATAATTCTAAAAAATATTTTTATTAATGTAACACATGAGAACATTACCAGCCGTGCATTTGTCCTAGTCCTTTAAATCCCTGTTAATATTTTGTTTTCATGGCATCCTTTGGTAAGTGGTTTTCAACTTTACCTTCTCCCTGAAAGAAGAGAAGTTTCTTCTTAACTTTTGACTTTTCCACCTCTGCTTTGTTGAATGCCATCTGCCTCTTGAGGTACAAGATAAGCAAATGCAGATCTCAGTTGATGTGTAGCTCTGGGTTATCCAGCATTTTGCATGCTTACTTGATACTTTCTTCAACAGACAAACCATTCTCTGAGAACTTGATTCACAATTGAGATTATCACAAAGCCAGATGTCAAGAGAAGAGTTGGGTACCAACATTATCTAGGGGAGCTGATCTCTTAAAGATTTTACTGATGCAGAAGGCACTTCTGAGAGACAGTAGAAGCAAGAGGAGTGGACAGAAAGCTGTGCTTGCTGTCTAGCCTAGAGCCCTACTCTTGGCACATTCAGTCATTTGTTCCTCTAGTTGCTCAGTCCCTACAATCTGCTCTTGCTACAGAATGTACAGGTTTTATGTGCTGGGGGAAGGATGGGAAACAACACCTATTCTAACAAGCACCACCTTTATTCCCCCCTGTTGTTTATTAGTGGTGGGGGTAATATAATTCCTCTGCTATATATAATTCCTTTCCTATAATGCTTCACACTTGACTGCCTGTGTGAAGTGGTCAAGACCTGCATCTGGAAATTTTGCAGTA
>NW_010297478.1:0-36973 GCF_000700745.2 Antrostomus carolinensis | reverse complement strand
AGGAATAGTTATTTGTACCAGGTTTATGCCATAGTCTACCAGATGATACAAGAGTTAAAGCAACTTCAGTTATCTTCCTTATAGTGTTGTTCTGCAATATTGTCACTTCTCTGTAAGATTTCTTGAGGTTTTCTTTGGCTCAGGCTGTTAAGATTGGCCACAGTTGTGTTTTGGTTTTGAGGATAAGGGAGTACCTGTCTTGAAATCGTGTCATTGTGTTCGTTGGCACGTAGATAACTTACCAATTTGTGTTGAAAAGATAGGCAAAAGACAATGTGAAACTGATGCTGGGCATGATTTCAGAATATAGAGCTGTTTACTCACTGTAAGCATCTTTGCTGATCATAGTGATAACTTCCCAAAGCTACATACTGTTGTATTTCTATGCACTTCCATACACCAGGTTATATGCTTGAGTTTTTATAAATACCTCTAAGTTAAACCTTTCATCATGCAAGAGACCCTTCAGATACTCACAGAACCTGTTTATTTTCACCTACGTTCATTCTAAAAGAGAATGAATTGGACAAAGTAACTGTCCCGAGTGCCCACAGTTGTAGTGAGGGTGTACAATCACTTTTTGCACAAACCAGTGGACTTTGAGGAGGGTTTCTGAGAGAGTGGAAACCTTGCTGTGCTGTTGGCTTTTCTCTTAGATCAGGCCCCAGTCAGTGAGGATAACTTTGCAGGCAATCCAGCCAGGATTTTTCCATGTCATAAAGGGAATGGTGAGGAACTGTAAGCTCTGAACAAATGACTCAGTACCGCTGCTGCTGAGTTAGACCTATCACTGTACCCATTGCAGAGGCACGCAGTCCACACCCAATTTCATCTTCTGCCCACACACAAATGTGTCATCTAGCTGTGCATGACTGAAATGCTCATATCAGACACACTTACCTGCCAAAATTGTGGGAACTGTCCTAAAAGGTTATTACCTTCTTCCAACCCTTCAAGTATTTCTCTCCTCTCTGATCTTTCTATCCCCTCTTTGGATCTGTTATATCTTCTAGGGGGTCTGCCTGTGCATGTAGGCCCATATGGGAGAGCTGTATTTGTAGAACCATTTGTGAGTCATGTCAGTCTAAGGAATACTAGTGGGAGGGATCCACTGTGCTAAAACAACGTATGGAATAGAAATCGATCACGTTGCTTATTTTGGATAAAAATACTGGCTCTTAATACCAAGCATTCCATTCAAACATTGGCCTGGATTAGTGGAATTGATAAAGGATTTATATTCTGTGAATAGCAGAGGATTAAAATGTAGCTGTATCTGGCATCCTATCCATATGCAAGTCATGCTAAAATCAGTTTAATTCTATGAAACTTAGCGCTATGAAATTCCTTCACCACACTGTGTAAAAGAGGCTGTGAATTCATTCAACTACTAGGAAAAAGTGACTTTCCAATCTAAAGGCGTGTGAACACATGTATCTTATGGTTTTATATTAAACTATCCGATGTACTAGAGGTGTAGCTTTCCAGGGCCTTGGTCAGGACTTGAGTGTGTGCGTTTGTATATCTCTGAGATTAGGAACTCTAAACAAGGGGTTTTTTTGAAAGTGTAAGGCCTCAAGCCATCTTTTAGAGCATAAGACATCCAGAGTTTCCTTAGGCAAAGTATAATAAACATTTGTCTCAAAGCAAAGGTGGAAGCTAAGGTATGCCTTGTGAAAAGAAGGTGGTTTTTAAGCCACCCTCACCAGAAGAGAAAGAGGAGACATGATCTTCTGGCTGGGAAGAGTTGTTCTACGTGCTGCTGACAGACCAATTGCTTCCTAATGCTTAACACTCTGGAGCTGGAGGAAAGAGAGATTTCTCCTGCGGAGCTGGGGAAAAAAGGGAATAGAAACAACAGAAAATAGTTTTCCCTATCCTCCTTTCCCCCTCAGAGGACTGGGGGATTAATATCTTCTGAGGAAGGGATACATGGAGGTATGGTAGAGGACCAAGGTTTAGAGCAGCTATCATGACATTTCTCTTGGTTCACTTTCCTTTGACCTCCAGTCCCAAGAGTTGCCGATGTGAACTGAAACCAGAAGATTTCAGAGTCCTACTTCTGAACCAAGTCACAACTGAGTCACATCCTGCCTTACCTGACATTGCACAAACGATCCAGAGAAAACGGTGTGAGGTGGCTCCTCCATGCTAATTCAAATGAGAAGGATGGTTGCTTATATGTGTTTCTCAACATGTGGTACAACAAAATACTTTTCTGCAGAACTGTCAGCAGAGGCCGGTGCAGAACAAAGGAGGCACAGGCATTAATCTGGGATAATGACAGACAAGAGGTGGCAGGAGGAGCTGAGAAGATTTGAGTCTTGTAACTTGTGACAATTTTTACTGGAAAGAGAGGAGCACAAGTTTGACTAGTTCCCAAATGAGTCGGAATTGTTTGGCTGGTATTTAAGAAGCAAGTTACAGTATTAATGGCAACAATACAAAGGAAAAGAGGAAGATCTTTATCAGTCATTTTTACTTTGGTTTTATTTAACTTTTATATACAAAAATATTTAAATATGACTGTGTAAGCACACATCACGCTGCATTGGTGGTATCTGAGTTATTAAGATACTGTTACATGGGAACAGGAACAAGTAGGAGCGAAGCATTTTAATTCCACAATGTCTGCAAATGTGAACAGCGGTTTGGCTCAACATGGTGTGCAGTGGTGGTTTGAAGCTGGGGCTCACTACCAGCAACCTGCAATGTTTGGGGTTTGAAGTACATGTTGTCCTTGGGTCAAAATTGCTGGGGGAAACTGCATTTAAAAAAAAAAAAAAAAAAGGCAAGTTTTCCCCCACAAATCAGACTTATTCCCTGTGGAACACGACGATATAGCCTTTCTAAAAAGTGTGGGTAACTGCCTATGGAAGCTGAAGACCTGGCACAAGATCACTGTTAACATCTGTTTTTTCCTGTCACCTACAACAACTTCATGTAGGAACAGGCAAATTTATTGCTGATAAAGCCCTATCTGATTGGGTTTCACATGGTCTCCTTCTTCCGTATCCATGATCATGGCAACCTGTTTCACACCCTCACCTGATTTCTCAATTTCCTCTGCTTCCCTTTTCAAGTATCCTTGTGCTATAGAAAGCAGCTGCTAGTGTTTAGTAACTTTCTGCACCTGTAGTGCTATTGGTTTAGGACATTGCAGCAGATTTTCCTCACTCAAGCATGTTAAGATACAAACTGTGCCCCTGGGCTGAGTGCTGGAAAGTATTCAGTATATTCAGTAGCACCATTTGCAGGTGGTGTGAAGGAAGCAGCTCTTAAGGCATCTTGTCAGTGTCAGGGCTGAACATTCATGGTCCAAGTTGAAGCAAATTCTTTGACACCCTGATATGAAATCAGCTTGTTCCTGTTGTATGTGTGCCAAAGGAAGCTGTTTCTTAGTTGATGAATAGGGTATGAAGTGTAAACTTTACACTGAGATTCATGCAATTACCTTACATGTTTTCAAGAGAAGGGGGATTGTGGTTTCCTGGTCAGCTTGCACCCAGATGTCAACATATAGGTTGAGATTTCTTTTTGAAGAATGCCATACAGTGTTGCTCTTGGTTGAAACTGAAGCAAGGGTTGCATCTTGTTGAAACTCTTTAGGTTATTTCCCTTTTCACCCCAAATTTAATTTCTAAAAATGCCTTTCCCCTCAGCACAGGAAACGCTTGACACCAGTAGCTGTGCCCAGGAGCAGTGATGACTCAGCTCCTCTGCTAGGCTGACCATGTTGGGGCAGAGGGCTACATCCTTTCCTGCACTCTAAAGCAGCTTCCCCTTCAGGGAATGGCTTTGGTGTAAGGATGCTTTCCTGGTGGCTATTCCAAAATCCCGTCTGTGATTCATGCAGGGCAGACTCTAAGGGTTTGAAACAGGTCCCCTGGTCTGGCCAGCTCAACCCAGCCTTTCCCAACTCATATGCCCATGTTGTCCACTAATCTTCATGGTTTAGCTTGGAGACTTGTCCAAGATTACAGAATAAACCTGAAATGAAGCAAAGCCCAGAACTTGAATACAGGTAGAACATCTTGGTTGTGAAACCTACCTCCTTCCCATGATTTTTTTCCTTTGAGGGGGAGGAAGGAGGGGAGGAAACAAAGTTAGTGCTTTTAACACACTGGATGTCTGCATATGCTTTGTTGTGGGATATGTGGTGTAGTGAATTTGGATGCATCTTTTTGTTAAAGTGAACCTGTTCTTTGAACTCAATATTAAAGACTACAAAGAGGTTATAACTCTTATAAGAGGACAAAACAACTCTCTTGCAAAAACAATAAGTATAATATTTTTCAGTTGGAATGTTCAAGAGGATTCTTGGTTCTGGTCTGTCCTGTTGTTTTTCTGTACTGTTGTTTTAAATGTCTGATGGAAAAAAGGAGTTAATACAGTGAAGCGTCATTGTTAGCATCGTAAAACCACCACCTTAAGACTCATCATACTTTCCTTCCATCTTCAATTACGGACTTCAGAATCTTTAGCCTAATACCATAGATAGGTCTGGCTTACTGTCATTAAACAACATATTTAGGGGTGGAATAAAGTACTAGGAAATTTATAGCATGCTACTGAGAACCAGTACTAGCATGATACTTATTGCCATCTCAGATGCATTGGTATGGCTCAGTAGAAGGGAAAGAAAAAAAGCCCTCAAAGGCAAGCTTTGTAGTGCCCAGTCTTCCTTCTTATGCAAATAAGCCGAAAATCAAAATCTGTTCATCTGCTGCATGTAAATAACTGAAGGAACTATGTATGACCAGACAGAGGACAGAGTTCATGTTAGACTCAGTCCTGCAGTCATGCCCTTGCAGAGGACCTTTGGGATCTCACAGACTCCAGGTGGATTTTACTTAGGAGTTGTTTGCCCACACACAGCTCACTGCAGCACTAACTACTGTAATGGATCATGTTTTGTTTTCATTTCTTTGGCTTTAATTAACTCAAACAACCAACAACTAGTTGCAAGAAAACAGGTTGAAGATACATTAGCTTCACTCATTCAACAGATGAAAACATTTCCCAATCCAGCTCTCCGGTGCTCTGGAAGCATTTCCAAAAACTCTTGACATTATTAATTCAAATATTTTTTTAAAAAGCCAAAAATAACAAAAAAAAAAATCAAAAAGGGAAATATTTTTTAGCAGTTTGAGAGATGAACTGACTTTACAAGGGAGGAAGCTAGCTAGAGAGGATTGTGTTTTAATATTTTTAGCTATTGTAAGGACAAATCCAAAGAAAACCACCTAAAATAAGCCTTCAGTATATGTGATGCTTGTCAACTGTCTGTGCAACCCAAGACACACTCCTGTGTGAGTTTTAGTACTTTGAAAAGGTCACTTCTGCTGTTTCTAACAGCTTCTCTGGATTTCCTGACATTTCTAGTTGTCCTCTACATTTTGTACAGGACTTGTGTAGTTTTGATAGCATGCTCTAAGTATTTTCAAAACCAATGGTTGTCTTCTAATTTATTCCAGTGGACTCTGTGCCTTATATGACTCCTGCACAGCACCATGTACGAGCTGACCTGCAATGGTAAAATCAGTCTGATCTGAAGAGTTGCTGCTTATCAACAGCTGGAACTTACTACTGCTTCACTGAGTTGTTATAACTAACAGGGACTAGTCTGTGACTCCTGTTGTATGGATTTGTAATAAACCAGGCTGATATAGGTTTCAGTTGATAAGCAAAAGCAGCAGCAAACAGCCACTCGTAAGAATTTTTAATCTGTCAATTATAATTTTTGGATTCAATTAAATAGGTAACCCCTTTGTCAATAAATAAACACAAATTAATTATGGTAAGAAGAAAGGGTATATGATCTAATGTTACAGAACCATGGAATGGTTTGGGTTGGAAGGGACCTTAAAGCTCGTCCAGTTCCAACCCCCCTGCCATCAGCAGGGACACCTTCCACTAGACCAGGTTGCTCAAAGCCTCATCCAACCTGGCCCTGAACACTTCCAGGGAGGAGCAGCCACAGCTTCTCTGGGCAACCTTGGCCAGTGTCTCACCACCCTCACAGGGAAGAATTTCTTCCTCATATCTCATCTAAATCCGTGTTCTTCCAGTTTGAAGCCATTGTAGTAGCACTCTCTTCAACTCTGTGTTAAGTCTGCTGTTAGCATTTACATGAGGAAACACTCTACTTTTTAGGCTAGGAAAGAATCATGTTGAAATTTCAGGTGGAAAAGAGCTCAGTATTTGAACTACCTTATGTCCACTTTAATGCTTTTAGTTTTTAGCGTGTGACTGATCATCAATAAGTATCGGAAACTGCTTTCATCTTCAGCAAATGAGAAATAATTATCTCAATGTACTGAAATTATACCATCTGAAACTTCTGAAAATACATTAGAATGAGGTCCCTTAGTCCTTAATTTGGTATTTGGTGGGAAGAAGGAAGGAAGAATGAGGGATCAGGAAAAAAAAACCCACAATGAAGTGCAGTCATGACTTTTTAGTTCTGTAGAAATTTTCACATGTTCCTTTATTACCAATGTTCTCAGTTGCGAGTGGGTTTATACATTAGTCTGCTGTATTCAATGAAGTAATTCATGCAAATATAGAGAAGTGTGTGCGCAGGTGTTTTTAAGGATTGGGATATATAGATTACAAAGAAGACCGAGCTTAAGTTATTCCCTTCCATTTATGTAATATGTTTTTCAATTGTGATGATAATCCAAATCAGATCCTAAACAGACAATCAACTTGTAGACTAGTATCTTTAATGGGTAATGACATGCTTTGTAGAGCTGCTTTTTAAACCTCTCTTCTGCAGTAATGAAAAATGTAGTATTAAAAGCTATTTTTAGATTGAACTACAGGTGTGACCCAAGCTAGCAAAAGCCAAGAAAGCCAAAACTTGCTTATTCTCCAACAAAACAAGTGATACTGGGAAAACAGCTGCTTCTGGCTCAATTTACTTGCTTCTCAAGTGAAACTGGCTCTTTCTAGAGAGGCTATCAAAATGCCAGTATTCCATTAAAACCTCAGAAGGCTTCACTTATCTGTAAGCCTTTTGCTTACCAGAAAAACAAATTTTGTACCTTTTTACTTTCAGACTTCCCCAATCCTAAACTGAACAAGGAGCTATGGGGAAGCAAGTGGTACCCAAGGGGGTGAGAAAGGAGTAAGGCTGCCCTGCTTTTCCCCAGGCAGCAGACAGGTGAGAAGAGGTCATGTTATGGGTAGGTGTCCTCTCCAGAGGCTGACCCAGGCAGGCTGGGCTGCTGGGCTTGGTAGTGTGTCTCCTCCATTAAACTGCTTTCTTTTGCTCTCCCTGGTTCTGTATCCTCAAGTTGTTGCGGCACACTACCTTGGTGAAGTCCTCTTTTTTTTCTCCTTTTTTTTTTTTTTCTTCTTTTATTAATTAGCAATACCTGTTATGACAGAGAAGTGTTAGTGGGTTCTGTTCTAGTTCTTACATCTTCAGTCAGTGTACTTTTCTGCTTTGTTCTGTCGGTGGAGGAACACAACATTTTCAGATCCTTGGTTTCAGGGCTGGCAGTAAATGCCAATGTCATTTTAGGGTCTAGTTTCAGGATAAGTTTTCTTTAATGGGAAAGCTCAATTAAGAATCTCCTTTTTCTTTGCTGGAGTTCCTTGTGCCCTGGTTGTGGTGGTACAGCCATGTGCAGGACAAGTGAAGTGGTTCAAGGTAAATAATAAAAAAGGAAAGTGTTTTGGGGACAGGTATTTTTAACCCGGCTTAGATCGACAGTAATATCAGCCCAATGAGACTGCAGCAAGCTGCAGCCCAGGGACAGGAATGAATGGCTGGAGAGATGAAGGGGGCAGAGAGCAGAAGCTTATTAAGCTGCTTCGTCACCAAGGAGAACCTGTCATGGGATTGCTGCCGAATCTTCTACTTGGTCAGGTGATATGGAGGGTGTCTCATTTTTACAGCTACTTCATTGGTTAGAAACAATTAGACATGCTGTCTACCCCAAAATGCAGGAATTTGGCTGAGGAATAGCCTATGTTTGACTATTCTTTGTCTACTCAAGCTCTTAAGGTGGCAGGTTTTTAAGTGTAATAAATGAAACATTTTTAACATTTATTTCAAAGGAAGATTTGGTTTGAGAATTCAAATCCAAGAGTCAGAATTTCAATTGCTGATTTTCTGGCTGGAGCAAAGAAACTTTGCACCAAACTGTGCTGGCTGAGGTTACCCAGTTTAAAACATTCCAGCCATGATTTTCCTGCTATTATTGGTTAAAAACTAATGGAAACCACTACAGACTTCAGGTTGTGTGCATCTAGATTTTATCAGGTAACTGGATCTTAAAAACCAAGTTGCAGATCTGTTTGCTTATTAGTCAAAATAAATCTTTACACAGTGCCATTTCTAATGAGTAGTATTCAAACAACATTTAAGTTGTCCATGTTGTGTCATTTTTTCAGTTATAGACGTCATTACCTCAGTTTCCCTTCACTTATACTTGGTGATTATGTCTGATTAACAGGAACCTGACAGAGAAGTGCACTCACTGGGTTGAATATATTGATACATATGTATAGTCAATGTCAGTTAGCATACAGAACAACATAAAGAGGAGTAATGTGAATGTATAAACAAATAGCCCGTGTTGTTTCATGTTGACACGTATATGACATTAATCCAGAAACTCTTGCTAGAGGCAAGTAAAATATGTTTTGTATCACTAGAGTTGGGATTTCTCATACAGTATGATTTCTGTCTCTTTGAAAGAAGACTCTACTGATATATTAGCAACAGTATTGATGTCTGAAGTGGTAAATATGTAAAAAGTGTTACTTTTAAAAGATGCATTTACTTGTATTTTCCAGTGTATCCTTGCTTATATTCTTGCTTAATTCAAAGACCTGATGTAGATCAAAGAAAACCTTTAATGTGACATTTTTATACATATATTTTAAATCTTAATCTGTAACTGATAAACAACAAAACTGACTTTTTCCTAACACAGATCACATGTGCTGTTCCAAGGAAACTTCCCTGCAAAATGATGCTCCAATAATCATAGGCTTATTTCCTTTTTTCTTTTATAGTTCGACTTGATCTCAAAGGTCTTTTCCAGTCAAATGATTCTATGATTCTATTCTATGATTCCTAAAATGCAGTGTGTATAAAAGTCATTTCTGATTGTTTGGCTTTTCTCTGTAGTAGTAGTGGAAACAGGAGAATGAATAGTAGAAGTTTGAGGAAGTGCTAAAATCTATTGCTAATACATATAGTCACAAAATGAACTACTTGTTCCCTGAAAATAAATCAGGGAGAAAACTCTGACACTTTTTAAAGAAGTTGGAGACACTGTCACTAAAATTGTGCATGGTCAAAATATATTACATCTGCTAGTGTGTTTACTGATGGTAAGTATTTTTTACCTGTCTAGATTTCTATTGATCTTTTCATAAGACAACCTCTTAGATTTTACAGTATTTTTTTTGCATAAGCAAAATCATTCACTGGTTTTGTCTCTAAAGCATATGTATTTTTTTAGGATTTCATGTACAGCTCTCAGTACTTCTAACTGACATGCTGTTGTAATGTGGAGGCCACGTTATTTAAGAATGACAAGTCACAAAAGCTTTTTGTAATGAAAAGAACCTCTTTTTGATGGGTAAGAACTGGAGTGTAGATGGAAAGGGAGAAGCAAAGACAGTGGCAGTGCTGAGGTTCCTGGTACCATGGTGTTACATGCAGAGGGGTCAGCAGAAATCCACCATGGCTGGTAGAGTCATGGAGGTAATGCAGAATATTATTGTGCCTATTTTACAAGTGAAAAACTGGAGGAAAAAAAGATTTAGATTTGACCCCAACCATAAGGAAGGTGATTTCCTTACTGTGCTCAGTCCCCTGATCCTTCTACTGTCTTGATCTGAGCTGTTTCTAAGCCTTGCACTGGGCAGCTGTGCCAAAAAAAGCCTGGAAAACAAAACTAGGAGCTTGTAATTCCATTCTGGAAAGGCTTTTGTCTGGGCTGGGGCTAACTTTGCTCATTCCCCAGTATTGACTGTCTAAGGTCTGATGACCTCTAACAATTTCAGCGCTCTCAAATACAAGCCCCGGGACTTCATCAGGAGATGATCATCCATATGCCAGGCTCTGAAGCAGAATGATGAGGGTTTGTGCATGGTGCTTTCCATTTGGTGGGAAATTAGAATATTGGAATGGTTGTACAGAAATGAAAATTTGGTAGTTGCCACTTCCACAGGACTTGCTGGCACATGCTGTAGTGTACTGGTTTTGTCTGAGATAGTTAAATTTCTTCATAATAACTTCCATGAGGATATCTTTTGGATTTGTGGTAGTGTTGATAACATGGGGATGTTTTAGCTATTGTTGAGCAGTGCTTACACAGTGTCAAAGCTTTTTTTTGCTCCTTGCACCACCCCACCAGTGAGGAGGCTAGGAATGCATGAGAAGATGGGAGGGGACACAGCCAGGAGAGCTGAACCCAACTGACTAAAGGGATATCCCATCCCATGTGATGTCATGCTTAGCAATAAAACTAGGGGTAAGGGGTGTGGGTGAAGGTTGGCCAGGGCTGCCTTTGCATGGGCATGGCAGGGCATTGGTCAGTTGGTGGTGAGCAATTGTTTTCTTTTGTGTCACTTGTTTTTCTTTTCTGTTCCTCCTGCCCTTTGGGTTTTTTTCCTCCTTTTTAAAAGAAATATTAAACTCTCTTTATCTCAACCCATGACTTTTTTCACTTTTACCCTTCTGATTCTCTCCTCCATTCCACTGAGTTGGGAGGTCAGTGGCTGAGTGATGTTTAGCTGCCTACTGAGGTTTATCAATAGAAAAATCATTTATCTGTCTGCTTTCTCAAGCACGTAGGAAAAGGCTAGGAATCTATCGAGCAAAGTAATTGAATGTGAGCTTAATTTTAAGTGTTAATGATCTTTATAAAAGCATATTTGCACTAAACTCCTTACTTTTTAAATTAAAAAAAGAGAGAGAGGGAAAAAAAGAAAGGATTGAAAGGATCTGAAATTACTTTGAAGAACTTGCTCCCAAAATTGGTGATTAAAGGAGGATAAGCACTACGCTTGTGGCTTCAAAGGTCAGTCCTCCTAAATTTAAGTGACTGATGGATTCTCTTCAACAGAGGTGCAATTTTCCCCTGAAGAAATACTTCTTAAAGACCAATGCTGGCTAGCTGGTATTTATGAAAGAGTCCAAAGGGAATTACAAGTAGGTTGTTAGGGTTACCATTTACTTAGTGGTTTCTGCTGATATTGTAGCACAGAGAATCCCACAGCACTTCTTCTTAGCATGTGATAAATTGTGTGCCAGGTGAAGGTGAGAAAGGAGTGAGGGCAGCCACTGTGATGACAAACTGCTGCTTTGCTAGTCCTGCTATGAACCTGCTATTTCTCCACCAGAAATCACTGGCACCTTGACTGAGCCCAGCACTGCTCTCCTTGGTCCATGATAATATGCCTGTGCTTTCGGGAGTGCTTTAAGGAGGTGCTGGGCACAGGGCTACAAACAGCACAGTTTATCTTCTGCATGCCAGCATGGCAAGAACAGTACATGGATTTATGAAAGGTGGGTCCTGCCTGACTAACCTGATGTCCTTCTATGACAAGGTTACCTGCTTAGTGAATGAGGGAAAGGCTGTGGATGTGGTATATCTGGACTTCAGTAAAGCTTTGACACCACTTCCCACAGCTTTCTGCTTCAGGAACTGGTTCCAATGGCCTGGACAGACATATTCTCTCCTGGGTTAAAAACTGGCTGGATGTCCAGGCTCAGAGTGGTGGCAAATGGAGTCAAATCCAGCTGGAGGCCAGTCACAAGTGGCGTTCCCCAGGGCTCAGTGTTGGGGCCAGTCCTGTTTAACATCTTTATCAATGATCTGGATGAAGGGATTGAGTCCACCCTCAGTAAATTTGCAGATGACTCTAAGCTGGGTGGAAGTGTTGATCTGCTGGAGGGTAGGAAGGCCCTACAGAGGGACCTGAACAGGTTGGATCAATGGGCTGTGACCAGCTGTATGAGGTTCAACAAGACTAAGTGCTGGGTCCACAACAACCCCATGCAATGCTACAGGCTTGGGGAAGAGTGGCTGGAAAGTTGCCTGGTGGGAAAGGACCTGGGGCTGTTGGTTGACAGCCAGCTGAATATGCGCCAGCAGTGTGCCCAGGTCCAACAGCATTCTGGCTTGTATCAGAAACAGCATGGCCAGCAGGACCAAGGAAGTCATCCTTCCCCTGTACTCAGCTTTGGTGAAGCTGCACATTGAATATTGTGTCCAGTTTTGAGCCCCTCATTACAAGACGGACATGGAGGCACTGGAGTGTGCCCAGAGAAGGGCAACAAAACTGGTGAAGGGTCTGGGGCACAAGTCTTATGAGGAGCAACTGAGAGAACTCAGGCTGTTTAGTCTGGAGAAAAGGATGCTGAGGGGAGACCTTATCATTGTCTACAACTACCTGAAAGGGGGATGTAGAGAGGTGGGTCTTGGTCTCTTCTCCCAAGTAACAAGTGATAGGATGAGAGAAAATGGCCTCAAGTTGTGCCAGGGGAGGTTCAGATTGGATATCAGGAAAAACTTATTCACTGAAAAGGTTATCAGCCACCCACTGGAACAGGGTGCCCAGGGAAGCAGTTGAATCACCATCCCTGGAGGTATTTAAAAGACATGTAGACAAGGTGTTCAGAGATATAGTTTAGTAGTGGACAGGTATGGTTGGACTTGATGATCTCAAAGGTCTCTTCCAACCAAGTGATTCTGTGATTCTATGATTATATGACTATGTTTGCAAGACCCTTATTGTATGCAAGGCTCTGTATGCAACCCAAGTGATTTCCAGTAACTGATACAGCATAAAGTACCAACTAGTGTGAGAAAGAGGTACCTCAGCCTGCTTCGGTGGAAAGGTCTGTTGTTAGATATGGATCTCTCCTAGATTTGTGACTGGCAACAGGAGCTTATCAATACTGTCGTGGCACTACAAGAGTTATTTTTTTGTTGCATCTTCCTCTATTTTTTTTCTCCATCTTTATAATAATAATAATAATCTATTTTTAATACAGAAATCTACTCAACTGTGCTGCATATCTTATGTAGTTTCCTTAGTTGTTATTCTTATGGAAAAAATAGCACAACTGGGGGAAAATGGAGGAGGAAAAAGAAGTGGAACTATCCAGTTGAATAACTTCTAAGTGGTTGTTTTACTTTGATGTTTCACTACAAATGTACTTAAAAATAGCTAAAGTCCACTCCTAAATCATACAAAACATTACATCAACTGGGTATAAAATAAAATATCTGGTGGGATCTGAAATAAGTTTTATATTTATTTTTGATTGATGGTAAAATAATCTAGGTTGTTTTTGCTATACTCTTTCAGGACTGCAAGCCAGTTTAATGCTAATGATTCAGCTGTTATCCAGCTAAAGAAAAGAGAGTGATGAGGTTAAGTAAGGACACAGTCAACATCAGTTAATGTGGTGTTGAATGTGTTGCCTGATAGGTATTAAAAAGAAAAAAGGAAAAGCAACATCTAGCGCCTTCATTAAAAGAAACACAACAAAGTCATCCTCCACCCAAACAAACAAACAAATTCCCCAGAAAACCCAAATAAAAGGAAGTTCCTGAACTCTAAGAAAATCACCGTTAAGGCACTGATGTTATTAATGTCTCCTCTGAACTCACTGTTTATACATCCCTGCCTTTGCTTTCCTAATTTGGTCAATCTCATTCTTTAAGATGAGACTCAAAGTCTTCCCATTTATGTTTGATTTCCTGGGACTATTGTGGCTTTGCAAGTCCCTATTGCTGCATCTTTGGCTCCTCTCCAATGAGCAGATGTTGACCGTGGATGAAAATGTTGAATTTACAACTTACATGATTATCAGTTCTTTTTGCTGGCAGCTTCTTTCATGATTCTACTTTGAAAAGGAGAGGAGTCATTTCAAGCTTTTATTGTCTTTGGTGCATTCAGGTGGGTCTCTTGTTGCTTCTGTTTGAGTTGTAACAAGGAATGTGCCATGCCACCAGTATCAAAACTAGTTGCCTGCTGCGTTCAGTGGACGTGTGGTCAAATTAGAGCAGCAGCTGGAAAAGTGATGCAGATACTACCTTGGCCTGGAAGCACAACCCTGATTTTGGAATTGGGCCTCTGGGACTGTTTTCCAAGACATATGATGACTGGATATGTGAATTGAGCCTACCTGCACGATTTCAGTGGGGCTTTATTTTCAATAGTGTAGAGTGCTATAGGGCAGAGGAGTTTGGTCATGGTTTCTGTGACACTTGTAGGCTACAGTGTAGGGGGCTGTTTGGGCAGGGCTGGCCATAGGAAGAGTGGAAGTTGCCAGAATCACAGCCCTCAGCATTGCTGCAATGGCCTTGGCACTCTAAGGAGGGCACCAAAATCGAGGGGTGAAGGCAAAGGTCAGCAGACTCTCAGCATCAGCAAAAACTCAGCCCTTCATTCATTACTGAGCAACCAAAGTGACAATGCAGCCTTTTTCCACGGAGAATTTGTGGTCCTGTCCACTGTCCATTGTATTGATTTCAATGAAACTTAAGCACGTACTTAGAATTAAGCACTTTGCTTGGTGCCCTCAGGAGAGTTTCCTCAAACAGGGCCAAACATGTACTTTGTACAGGGCATCTTCTGACCCAGAAGGTCAATTAAAGCTTCAGAGGGACTCTGAAGGGATATTTTTAATTGTTCAAAGTCTTGTTTTGTTTTCAGACCCTGCAAAATAATCTGAATGTGTGTTTGTATAAATGCATAAGGGATAAGCTGGCAAAGGAAGGAGCTCACTATTCATTGCAGTTCAGGTCCTGCGACTGCAGAGTCAGACTGAGTTTTGCCATTGATTTCAGTTTGCGCAAGGGCAACCTGTCTAGCCACTTTGAATGAATATTTTTTTTTTTTCCTCACATAGAGACAAAAGTAGTTGGTATAAAATGGAAGTATTTTTGCTGATGTGATATATAACTTTATTGTGTATAAAATCATTTTAGTAGTTACTGTCTGTGGGGAAGACTTATCTATTTCTGTGCTACTTCTACTCAAAACCACATTTTGTTTGTGTTACTTCATCTGAGCTTAAACTGTATTTTTCTTCTTCATCTTTGTTAGCTATTTTCTTAATATGATTCGATGCAAAGTTTTGGTGTGGTGGTGGGTTTTTTTGTTTGTTTGTTTTTTTCTTCAGGAAGATGAAGAAACAGCACTATGACCTCCTATTGCTCTTAGGCAAGACAGGAGCAGGAATTGCAGCAGGAAAAGACCCTCCATCCTGACAGGTTTCTAGGCTGGTGCTCTGCAAACCTGTGCATTAAACCCAAGGGTATTAATGACTGTGTGCAGACTGAAAATTCAGATGTGCTCCCTCTCTTTTGTTGCAGGCAGAAGTGATTTCTGCTGCAGGTCTGAGAAAGGGCAAGCTGGCATGGAGAAAGAGGTAAGTGAAGAAAAAACATGCTTTAAAACAGAAAAATTAAGGGGGCTATTTCTAGCATTGCTATTTCATAATATTATTTGTAGTGTGATGGGAGGGAAGTCAGCAGACGCATAGGCTCCTTGATATCATTGACAAGTCAAGGGGATGATTAACGAGAGTACCAGACAATGTAATGGTAGGAGAAGGCCCACAGAAGTTAAACAAAAGTGCCTTCAGAATTTAGAGAATTCCCATGATCCATAGTAGGACCTCATTGTGCTTGTCTACTGTTTCTATTTTTGATTAGATTTATAAACACAGCACCACATATTTTCATGTGTCTCATAGCCCCAGGGCAGAGTGAGATTGACTGTGCTGAAACTGTGAGGCTTGTGAATTTCGGGCAAGGGATGGAGTGAAATAAGTAGTGTAATTGTTTTTGTGGAGTGACCGTGGGACCTCCTCTGTTCTGAATTACACATGGTTCAACCCTTTGACCTAACCAACCTCGGCAATGCCTGGTAGATCTCCTAAAGCTGTGCTGAAAGGTCCTATCAGTGACATGTTGGAACATTATCTGTCATGCGAGATGTGTGCCAACAACCATATTAAACTACATTAATTACTAGTGAGGCCATGTTTGTGACAATCTCAACTTCATTTAACCCATCATCATGTTAGTTATTGTTTAAACAGGAAGTACAAATGGGGACAATTTATGAAATCAAAATGCAGGACCAATGTTTTCTTTAATAAATTGTATGTTTTACTTTGTTTTATTTACTTTCCATGTTTTTTTCCCCCCAGCATTTTTGTTCTTGTCATCAGCTCTGTAGCTTGAGTTTTTGAGGGCTTTTGCATTTTAAGAGCAAGCAAGAAAAAGACTACTTATTAGTAACTAAACTAATATGCCAGTGTAATTGTTATTTCTTTAAATGATGCCACAGTTGACTGAAATCACCAATGTTTGTTTTCCAGCAAGAAGCAAATGTGCTATAAGGTAGTTTTTGTAAGGCTGAAAGATCACACGTGGGTTATTCGCTTGAGATACACCTTCACCGCTTTACACTCCAACTAGTGCATCTCTGCGTGGCAATGCTTGCACACCTCTGGATCTGGAGCAAAGCACGTGTTTCTTTTTGATTCTCAGAGAACAATTTTCTCATAGTCCTGTCCCTGTAGATAGCAAACCATACTATGAGTCCTCAAAAGGTATCCCAGGTAGTTTTCCTGAAACAATTTTGAATTTTTTAGTGGGAAAAGGTAAAAGCTCTGCCGTGTGTTCCTGCAAGGGCAGAGTGCAGGTTTAGTCGTGCTGAGCTATGCCCAATATTAGACTAGACACATGGGTTTCCATCTTCCACCTACATGCTGAGCTGCTCTTTTTTTGACAAGGCTCTTCCTTTAGCCTCATTCTCTAGCTAGAACAGGTTTAATTGAAGTGAGTATTTATTTATATATTAATTGCTGTGGACTCAGCTAAAAAATATGGTTGACCCTCCTAAGTGTCATTCTCATTAACAATGAAGAGTTTGCTCTCCGCAAAATCTAATGTGGTGTGCTTAAAGCAGACAGGTGCAAATTACAAGCTGTTTTTCTTTGGCTGCTGTCCCTTAAATAGACAAAGTAATAGGCTAGGAAAAAGGAAAATATTCCAGCTGTATAAAGGAAAGCCTTAACAAGGACTTAACAGCTGGTTACAAGAATTAAATGCTGTAAATACCAACTAACGCATTTGTGTGTGCTTTTGCAGAGGAATATGTTTTTAGTAAGGCTCCATCCCTTTTCATGCGAGAGGATTGCTCTTTGAAGACTGTGCTCTGCTTTATCATGAAAGGCTCATGCTCTCACTGAAGTGAATGAGAATAGAAGCCAACATACCTGTTCCTGTTTACCATCATTACACTCCTTAGAGCATTTCAGGCATTATTAGGTTCTTGGAGCCCTACCAGATTGACAATATTTCCAGTTTCTTCTCTTTTGGCTATATTCAAACAAGGCCCCAAAGAAAAAAAAAAAAAAAAACAAACAACCCAACAAACCAACAACAAAAACAACAAACATCCAGCCCACAAACAAAACCATGGATGAATCTGCTGAGCTAGTTTGCTGATGTTAGAAACAGTTGTTCGTATTAGGAACACCTAATTTAATTTCATGAAAGAGACATAACATGCCAGTATGTGTATTAATCTAAGGTATGTATTTCCTAAAAGGAACTAAAACTCTGTCATTCCAAAGTTCCTCTTCTTTTTGACTTCCAGCTTGCATAGGGACTGCTGTCTGGAAGCAGTAACTTTAACTTTAACTCTAAGGCTGCTGATGAGGTCTGTCTGTGTGATCTTCGTAAGCAGATAAGGGTAGGGAGACAGCTCAGAGCAGAGCTTGTTTACAGCAGGACAGAAGAAAACAGCTAGACATAAATGAGGGCTGACGGTTTCATGAAGCACAATTGGTTGATCACAGATTCAATATGACTGCCCTGAACTGAGCGATGATCCGTACAGTATGCAAAATTCACTTTCTTGCTGGTCTGTGCCCACCAGCCTTCCAGCAGCTTTCCCAGAGCCCCTCAGCCACGGCTTTGAGTGGAACCAGAGCTGAACGCAGCATTGTTGTACCCAATTCCTTTTGACAACAATCACATTCTTTTAAAAACTTCATAGGTTTTAGTTGTCACTGGTTATAAATGAGGGTTTTTTTCCCTCGCTGCTGCTGCTGCCGTTGTGGTTGTGGTGCTCGCTGCTCTCCTGCAGACCCGAGTACGGTGGGTTCTGGTGCTCCTGTATTTCCTTTGTTTCCACTGGAATTGGAAAGCAGGCGATGCGTTTTAATGACGATGGCATGCAAAAAGGCATTTAAAGAGTTAGGTCACTTTTTGAATGACATAGTGATTAGTTTCCACTGTACTCAGACACTTCTAACTCCCCTTGTCTTTGCTGTAAAGCAGCATGCTCAAGGTAAAAAGGTGTGGTTTTTTTTTTTTGTTTTGTTTTTTTTTTTTTTTTAAAAAAGTTAAAAGGCAAGCATTTTAGATTTTATGAACTATGGTGGAGCTTTGAGATAGAATGAATCGCTCTCAGCAGCAGCATCACCCTCTAAAATTGATTTTGCAAGAAAAGGACATCCCCTTTCTATGTGCTGGTTGTGGATGGACAGGTCTGATGTGTATTGTTTGTGGATGCAAGTTGGACCACCTCCACTGCAGGTGTAAGCCAACACAGCCTTTGTATCACTTGAGGCTCTGGCTTCAAACTGTGTAACTTTGCTTTTTTTGCCCCCCCCTTTTTTTTTTTTTTTTTTTTGTAGGAATGCTTTTTTACATTTATTTTTGGATAATGTTCTATAATTAGAATGACAGCTTTCTCTACAGACGTGTGTTCGTGTGCATATGTCCAGGTATACCCACATGACTGGAGTTTGCCTACAAATATCACGAGTGGTCACTGAAAGAGTTTAATTTGCTATTGGAAACCTAAGTTTTGCAGGTATATGTGAATGCATTAACAAACAATTACTTTAGACATAAATTTGCATAAATACATAAATTAATGACTAGTGACTAAAGATAAAATGAATATAAAAATACTACTGTATGATTTCCTGTTTATTCTCTGATAAAAAGTCAAAGTATCATAAAGGTAGGGGAGGGCTGGGGAAGGAAACAAAAAATGAAGGGGGGATGAGGGGGAAGAGTGTAATTTACACTGCTTAAAGGTGCTCAGGTGTAAAAGAGAGAAGGATGAGGAAATTGGCTGGAGATGGGTATGAAAGGAAAATGTTTTCTAATTTCTCCTGAAGCACAATGTGACAAGAACATGTGTTGATTACACAAAGGCCAATACTGATATACTCCATTTTTCAGTTCTGTTGAGAAGTAACCCTGGAAGAATTCCTTTCTGCTGTTGAAAACCAGGTGTTGTTTTCATTCTAAAAATATGTACTTGTGAAAAGAACCTTTTCAAAACCTGATCAAGTTAAGGGACAAGGGCATAATTTATTTTGAAGTTTGTTGTTAGTAAGCAGGTGTCACAAGCCTGTTACATCAACCACTTAAAAAATATTAATTTGTGTTTCAGGGAGTGAAGTGCTGAAGACTGTAGTTTATTGTGTCCCTGAAAAAACGCAAAATTTATAGCTAACTATATTGAAGACTTTAAACCCACTCAATAATGAACAAAAAACCTCAAGACAGACACACAGAGACAAACCAATTCCAAAACATCAAAACTCAGTATGCATCTTTATTAGATATGGAGAAGGATGAGGAATACTTTTCTCTTCTTGCTGTGAAAGGAGCTTCTGTGTTTCACAGGCTATAACAGTTGAAAGTTGATTATAATCAATAGGGAAAACTGACAAGCTGGAGACATATGTAGAAGGTAATGCAGATCATCTTAATTCCATCAAAGTTATGGATTTATACTGATTTACACCACTTGAAAATATCCCAGGATGTTGTTTTCTTTAGCTGTTAACATAAAATATAAGGTTTTGTGTGGTGATTATACACAACATAATAAGAATATTTATCACACAGCAGTGTTACAAATACTGCTGGAATTTTTAAAACTAAATTAAAATTTTATGGTATGCAAGAATGCAGCAATGCTTTAATATTGCAAAAGAGATATAATTCTAAAGATACTAACTGAGCAAAAATATATTTTTGAAACATTTTTTCAGTTGGCAAAAAATCAGAAGCAGGAGAATGAATTTCTGAACCTATTGAACTCCTGTCAAAATTATCATTAACTTCAGTTGTGCTGCATGTGGCTTGTAGGAATTAATTCTGTTATAGTATCTATTTATTGTAGCTTTCAGAAGGTGTTTGGTCATTTTTATACATATTTGCTTTTGTAGTAGGGTAATAGTCTTAATTTAGAGGAAATCCAGTGTTTTCAGACTAGTATATATATGTGTGTGCATACATACTCATATATATATTTGAGGATATTAATATCTGTATTAATCTGTCATTGGTATGGTTCAGTTATTTTTGACAGATTTATTGATTGTGTCTGCTGCAAGTGCTGTTTTTCTACTCGAAATTGACACCCACAATCAAATGGGAAAGATGGATGCTGTAAAAATTGCAATTTTTCAATGATTCTTGTAATTAATCCTTTTGTATTGACAGCTTCCAGGAGCAATGTTGCCAGGAGTGGTCTTTATCACCGGACAATTAAGCAACTGGCTTGAAAAAATAGTGCTGTTTTCAGAAAGCTCCATGTGACATTTGAAAATAAATGGGTCTGAACTGTTTTCTTACTTTGATTAATACTCCCAGGTGTGCTTTGTTTTAGATAATCCTTGCCTGCTTTGACTGTAAGTGTCTGCCATAGGGGTCTGTGGCCATGCATGAGCCCACGTGTGACTCTTTTGGTGCCACTCAAGGTGTTCTACCAAGGTGGTGTTTAGCATTTGGGCTTTCCTGACTGTAGTAATGTGACTGTATCTTCTTTTGAGCCTTGCTTCTACGTGGGAGTTAATGTGGAACTCATCAGGGTTTAGGTCCTCCAAGATGTCCTGCTCTTTGTTTTCACTGTGACTATTGTTGGCGTCTCTCTAATATTAAATGAACTTTTTATTGTCGTAATGAGTCCTGCTTCCCCTCTCCCCTGGGCTGTGATCTCTCTTTCGTGACGTCTCATCATAAATTGTTTTGGAGTTATTTTTATTTTATTGCCTCGTACGAAAGGGTAGAGCTCATTCATTTTTAGCTGCTCTGTGATGAACGAATACGTTGGTTATGTAAGTGGACCTAGAAAATAAGAGAACAGAGGAAGTCAGGGAAGTCTGTCTATAAATATGCAGCATAACCAAACTTTTCTAAACGAAGCACTACAGTTCTGCAAGTGAAATAAAGCAGTTGCTGCTGAATACATACTGTAAAAACAAGTCTTATAATGTTCCTCATTTGTTGAGGTTTCTTTGCATTAATTAAAATTAGGAAAAACCAAAGTATTTTAATGTGACCTTCATTTGGCATTTGTTTTAACTTTTCTTCTCCCATTTTATTTAATTCTTCCACTTCTGTTGTTCAATTAGTGTTTGACCCCTTTAGCAGAGATGTAAATTAAATGACATTTCAATGCCATCCCATATTTAAAATACTGTGTTAGTTGTGGATCATAAAGGATGATCTTCGTTCTTTAGCTAATTTATTCATTTAACAATTTCCCTCCAGAAGTTCCAGCAGAAGGCTCTGAAGCAAACTAAGCAGAAGAAATCCAAGTCGGCTGAATTTCTGATGGGTGAGCCTTGCTTGATGAGTTATTGCTCATAATTTGTGTAAGGATTAATTAACTAATTACAGACAAATGGCTGTGGGCGAAATTTTGCTCTTGCTTGTCAGGGTGCAATTTGTAATTATTTTAATCATTTATTCTTTTTTTTTTTTTTTTTTTTTAGAGTTAATTTTAACCTAATTCTGTTTTGGCGACATTTGAGGACGATACACTTGAGTCTTTCAGCAAAGGAATTACTAGAAGGAATTTTCTGCTTGTCATTGAAATACACTTTGCTATAATGTGCTCTTCTGACCTCCTTGTTTTCTATAGTAAAAGAAGAGAGAGCAGCAACAGAAGGCATTGAAAATCCAGCTTTTAACATCAGCAGCACAGATCTTTCAGCGTATCAGCCTTCAGAAGAGAAAGTTATTAGATATGACAAGCCAGATAGCACCCTTGCAGCTCACCAACAAAAACTCGGGCTGCCAGCCTGTGCTGAACCAAGAGGTGAGACATCAAACCTGATTAGCCTCAAACGCAACGACAGCAGTTGTGTTCCCCGTCCAACCTGCACACTGCGTGGCCCGTGCTGGGCAATCCTGTCCCGACGTGTCCAAACAAGCACCCATGCAAACCATATTTTTGGGAAATCCAAAATACTGCCAAAAACATTGACTGTGTAAATATTTAGAGACCCAGGCTCTGTCTCCATGCTCAAGTGACTCCCAGTAATGAGGGTGTGCAGGTTGGGTGGTGCTCCCCACTGGCAAGGAGTGATGGGAGCAGGCGCTTGTTGTAGCACTTCCTCGTAATTTGTGTTGAGTTGGGTTTCAGAGGCACCTCATCCAGTCCGAGCGCACAGATGCTGCTCCCAAGCATTGAGTAGCTTTAAACAGCTTACCAGATCCATGATTGATTGTTGTCCTTAGGTCTCCCATATGCCCTCAGTCAATCAGCATCTTGCATCTGCTTTGTCTTCCTTTATTTTTTTGTTCAGCCAGTGTTGCTCATATACTTGGAGCAGGGTCCTGTTTGCTCAGCTTTTCCAGGGGGGTGATCCTGGCTTTTAAGGTCAGCTTTCATACAGCACCCAAAAGAGACACTGCCTCAGGAAGCAATCTCTGTTTATTATTTAGGTGCCTTCACACAAGGTATGAGGATCTTCACTGATGTCTTTTTTTCCTTCTGTGGAGGTTTTGTGTCTTCTAACCTGTTGTTTAATTACTCTATTTTGAATAATTATTACTGCTGAATGTTACAATGAGTGGTTACTTTTTTACTTGATAATCTGGTGAGGAAAAACATTTAAAGGCATCTTGTGAGCTATAGGAAGAAAATCTTGGGCCAAGATTTAACATAAAAGCAAAAAATGCCTGACGTCAGACTCAAAATCTTCCTTAAATACCCATGGGAAAAAAAATACCTTATTGGTCTGTGTGGTCTCGTTAACTTCTGCATCCATAAACATTTAAATGTGCATCCAATGTCCAAGACCCTCCAAGGTACCTAAGTAACTGGTATGGCTTTGAAAAGTCCTGATCACCCAGCATTTCCCATTAAACTCACAAGCCTGGACACAACTTGTTAAGTATCCTTGTGTGCCCACCCAGGTATTTAAATGGGTAAGTGCAGGCTGGTGAGCAGAACTTCAGGCATTTGCTTTTAAAACATTGGACTTTGTTGTGTTAAGATTTTATCCTTGCAGGACTGGAGAGCCCATGGCTCCTAATGGCCCCTTGCAAAATTAGGTTTGGCTTTCCATTTAGCCTTCATGTGACTGTGCAGCGCCGCACAGAACAGGAATTCTTCGTCTTTCCTTTGCAGCCTGTCAGAACAGTGATTAAGCAGACAAAGGGATTGATTGTTTTTTAATGAAATAGTCTATCTGGCAAAAAATGAAGTCGGGCTCGCTGGAGACTATCCATGATTTCAGTCGCCTCTTCAGAAATTCATGAATAGTTCCCTCAAGAAAACAACACATTTTTTTAAAAAGCCTGAAATGTGTTTTTAAACATTTGGATTTTTCATCCTAAGTAGTATTTTGTTCAAAGAACTCTAACTGAATATAATCCTTGTGAAAGGAGTAGAAATTGTTACATCTTGCCTGGAATGCAATGCTTTGAATACACTGCTAAGTGTTTCTGTAACAGAAGAAGAAAGCTTGCTGAGAATTGGAAAAATTTGTTTCCCAACACTGTCTCCCTCCTCAACCTTCTATTCATCCAGTTAACCAAAAGGTCAGTTGTTCATGTAGCTCTGCCTCTAAGTCATGCAGCTATTAAAAAAAAATAAAAAATAAAAAAAATCATCTATTTATACCATCATAAAAAATTCTAGATTGGAAGAGACCTCTAGAGATCATCTGGTCCAACCTTGCATTAAATTATTCTTAGTCTAACTTAGTCAGGACTTGTTTGTCAGTCACAGGGGACAGTTCAAATTTATCAAGGGCTTCTAATAAAACAACATCTTCAAACCTGTCCAGAAACCTGGGGGAAAAAAAATATTAACTAAACTTTCTGGTACCTCATGAACTGATTTTTCTCATTCCCAACTGTAACAATACTTCATTAAAGAGGGAAAGGGAAAAGCCAACTGCATAGGTAAATTCAGTATCACATGAATGTAGTAATGTATAAATGATCATATTTCAGAGTTCTCGATGACAACTTGGTCTACAGGTTAGCTTACCCCTTCTTGTG
Organism: Antrostomus carolinensis; assembly: GCF_000700745.2. Lineage (NCBI taxonomy): Eukaryota > Metazoa > Chordata > Aves > Caprimulgiformes > Caprimulgidae > Antrostomus > Antrostomus carolinensis. Next base: position 12,641 of record NW_010297478.1, on the reverse strand, counting down.
GCAATCTGTTGTGGTAAGAGATTGCCAGAGCCCATGGGATCAGTTTCTTGAGCCTTAATTCCTTGCTTTGCTCCATGTTCATAGCCACTTCGTGTAGCTGCTGTCATTTCAGCTCATAGGAAAAACACACACGTGGTGTTGAAAACTACCACCATCCTCTAGCATAGGTGACACTGTTCTACAGCTTCCTCTTGCCTGCTCCTCAGGTCTTTGGAGCCACTGTGCAGCTCATGAGAAGTTTTAGCACAGGAGTATTTTATTTTTTTCATAGGAGGCAGGACTTGCACCCCACACTGGAAGATGCTTCTCTAGGAGGGGGTGCCCACACACCAGCATGGCTTGTTGCCTCAAACTTTGTTATGCTAGTGAGAGGGCACTGCTTTCTCACCCTCATGCCAAGCTTCAACAACATAACACCACCGTGTATTTAAAATAATAAAGTTTTAGGTCCCTCCACTGCTTCCTTTCACTTTTTCCCCCAGTTCTTTCCCAGGTGCCAATAAAATACTCCTCCTCTTGGGGTTTCCTGCCCTCCAGAACTGTTGGGTGCTCTTCCAGCTCTCAGCCTCCAGGCTTAGCTTTGGTTACTTACTCAATGTGGAATGGCATTTGTCAATTCTAACGTTAGATATTAAACTGTACGATCTAAAAGCAGTTATAACCTTAAGCACAATTATTCAATCGCAGCATTTAGCAGATTACAGGTTCAAAACACTATCTAAACATCAGGCTGGATTTTCAGGCTATGTGCTTGAAGACAAGGCATGGAGATGGCATTGCCTTTGCATTATCTTTCCACCCATCACTCTTGTTGTTAATGGCAGCAAATAATAGCTACAGAGGTGCTATCATTTCCTCCATCTCGCAACAGTGACACAGCCTGTTCCTCTTTCAGCAATTGCTGGAGGGAAGAGCTCTCTAGAAAAACCTCCACCTGCTTTTGAGATGCCTTCTCACACACTTCCATGCTAAAGATACTGGGAAGGAGTGTGAATATTCAGCTGTGTGTCCAAGACAGCCTTAAAACCTCTTCCTGGAATTTGGCTATGCCTGCACAGGAGACTGCTGTGCTGAGTACGTGTCACTTGGGGATTAAATAGATAGTGCAGGGGTCCATAATATTGCAACTTGACTGCATCTGCCCCCTAAACAGCGTAATTCATGAGTGTGCTTGTGCTATATTGACATCTCCATTCCCTCGGATAATAAAACATCTCCTGTAAAGGAGAGTTTGTGAAAGGATTCTTGTTTTCAAGAAAATGATTACTTTTTTCCAGTATTTTTTTCCAGAGGCTTTTTCACCTTTCCAGCCAGATTGGTGGGGTCTATTCTCATGACTCAATGTGCAAGGCTCCTGCATGCTTTGCTTCTAGGGAAACTGAGGGAGATCAGGAGGCTTTATTTGCAGTCACCCAGCAGGCCTGTGATGGAAATGGAGATAAAACCTGTGATCCATAGTCCATTACTCTTTTTTGCCATTCTGTACCTTGCACTGACATATTTTCCATGATAATCAATACTCCATGTTTTGTGACCATTAGTAGACTGTTGTTTAGGCATAGGCCATTGGGTAACTTTGCTGTGTGCTTTCCATCATTACTCTCATATGATGAAGACCTGGTACTGCTGTTTTATGTTACAGTGACCCAGGGCAACTGATTGACTAGTTGCTCAGAGATTAATCTCCTGATTTTCAGCCAGCTGATTGGTTGCAGCAGCTTCTACCCTATTTTCTTTACTTCTGTGCTGACTCTTTGCTGATTGTTCCTCTCACCTTCATTTCTTTCACATATTGCTCGTGAAATTAAGGTTGTCTAGCAGTGGTCTCGTCTTTGCCAAATTGCACAATTTATTTGCTTCTGAAAACACTCAGTTTCCTTGTGACTAAATCCAACCAACTCTTCTTCCTTTCTTCCCCTCAGCAAATATTGAATTTGCCAGAAGTTTTCAGGTTGGTCATCCAACAGAAGATCTAATAGACCTGGGAAAAATGTCTGGGGTTAGATCACCCAAACTCATAGTGACAGGAACCTACCTGTTTCTCTGTTGCCAGGCACCTGATGTCAAGGTGAGCTGGGTTTGGCTTTTCTCTTTTCTCCAGAGGGGTTTAAACACAAAACACTTTGGAGCATGAGCTAAAGTTCAGACTGGCTTGGTAAAGTCTGCCCAGCAAAGGGCTTCCAGCAAACTCATGATGGAAGCACCAACCTCCCAGGAATAGACTGTCTTTGGCTGACAGCAGAATACAAAAGTATTTGCTCAACCTCAGATGTTTGATGTACATCATAAGCAATCCCTTAACACAGAACTACTGTACTTAGAGTTTTGTCACAGGCCTGTAAGGCAAATGTTAATCTATTTTAGCATTTGATACATTTTCATAGAATCGTAGAATGTTGTGAGTTAGAAGGGACCAATAAGGATCATCAAGTCCACCTCTTACCTTAGCATAGGACAATCCCAAGATTCACACCATGTGTCTGAGGGCACGTGTTGGCCAAATGCTTTTTGAATGTTGTCAGCCTTGGTACCGTGACCACCTCCCTGGGAAGCCTGTTCCAGTGCTCCACCACCCTCTGCCTCAAGAACCTTTTCCTCATGGCCAACCTCACCCTCCCCTGCCACATCTTCCTGCCATTTCCCCTGGTCCTATCATTGGTCACCAGAGAGAAGAGATCAGCACCTGTCCCTCCTCTTGCCCTGGTGAGGAAGTTCTAGACTGAAATGAGATCTCCTTTCAGTCTCCTCTTCTCTAGGCAGAGCAAACCAAACAACTTCAACCTCTCCTAATACGGCTTCCCCTCTAAGCCCTTCACCAATTTTGTGTCCTCCTCTGGACACTCTCCAGTAGCTTTAGATCCTTTTCATACTGTGGCACCCAAAACTGCCCCCAGTACTTGAGGTGATGCTGCACCAGTCTCAGCTGTTATCAGAAAACACTCAAGTGGTTTATACCAGTTTGTACTATTTAGCTGTTGATGGCAGCCACTGAGCTACACAGATTTGCTCCAACTAATCCTAAGAGCCCTGGGTGATGGCACTGTTCACATTTCTACAAGATAGGTAAAATTTCCAGCCTGAGCATGCAGAGGGAATATGTGTCAGAACAAATTAGACTGTGATCTTTCTGGGGTGTTGACGACGCATGCGAACCATAGAACCCAGGCACGGGGCTTTTTGAGCATCCTCCCACTACGTGGTGTGCCTTGCACCTGCTGGTTGCATAGACAACTTCAGAGACTGTGATGCTCTGTTGCTTTTGCATGGAAGATGGAAGAAAGGCTAATTGTGTTCTCCTGTGTCCTGCACTGTTGTACAAAGGCTAGAGGCAGTCTGACCCTACATGTTGATGATTTAAGTTAAAATTGTCTCCAGATGACAAGAAGTGTTCATTTCCCCCCCCCGTTATCATCCTCAATACACATCTTTTCAAAACTAGATTATCTCCTAAAATCAAAAGCTCTAATTAATTCTACCATTTTATCTGCAACAGGCACTGTTAACATCTCATATCATGCTCCAATAAATTTGCCCACAGAGATTAACAACATTGGGGGGGGGGGGGGAAGAGGAGGGAAAGAAAGCTCTTTCAACTGAAGACTAGAATTTTTTTTTTCTAATTTGCCCAGGTACAGCATGGCATTAACATGACTACGCTGCCTCTGGGAGCAAATTAGTGTCTCTACATGGTGCTCTGCTGCACCACCTCACAGCTGCAGACCTAGGTTGGATGTATCTCACATAGTGCTGCTTGTCCTACAGGGAAAATCCTGCAGTAAAATAGAGCAGCTCTACTCCTTATCAAAAGCCAAAGTAGAGAGAAGCCTTTGCTTAGGAATGACTACTGCCAAAGGTAGTTCAACTGCATCAGGGAAATATATAAGCCCTTTCTTGCTCAAGAGTGTAACTGAGTGAGGACCTTGACCCAGGAATACACAGACAAAAAAAAAAAAAAGGTTTTTGTGAAGGAGCCATGTGGTATATCAACTTGATAAAAATATCAGCAAGTGCAACAAATTCAGTCTGTTTACAGAGAACTGAAACAGACTTCTTTATGGTGAGGGTAAACAGAAACAGACAAACTTCTTTATGGTGAGGGTGACAGAGCACTGGGACAGGCTGCCCAGGGAGGTTGTGGAGTCTCCTTCTCTGGAGACATTCAGAACCCGCCTGGACACCTTCCTGTGTGATCTCATTTAGGTTCCTGCTCCAGCAGGGGGTTGGACTGGATGATCTTTTCAGGTCCCTTCCAATCCCTAACATTCTGTGATTCTGTGAACTGAAGGCTGAAGCTTTTTGAACAGGGTCTAATTTAATTCCAAAGAGACAGTAGGTACGTACTGGTGAGGGACAGTAAACACATGAAAAAACAGGCATCTGCTGCGAACTCATGTTTGTGCTGCATATGAAGGAAATGGGAGCTTGCAACACTGGCTGTGTTGGACAAAATAATTTGCATAAAGGATGCAACCAGAAATATGAACCATACCAGAACTGTACCTTTTTTTTTTTTCTTCCCTTAAACACTGTCAAAGTTTATACCTAATAATTCAAGTTCTGAGTATGTGGTTCCATGCTTTCTGATTCCAACGGGGACTTGAAATGGAAATGCCAAACCCGGTATGCAGGGCATGATGGATCACCATGTATGCATAGGAATAAAAGGGTTGTCATTGGAAGTAATTTTGCGTTGAATTACACAATGTGTAATCCAATTGAAATCAGCAGAACAGCACAAGGTGTAATGTAGTGTGCAAAACGTGATCCATCGCACGCAATTTCAACAGGGATACTGTACCACTCATCTAAGTAATGTGCTACAATTGCATTTGTGAGAGGTAGAGGGAGAAGAATTGTGATGAATGGACGCATCTTATAATTGGGAAATACTCTTCAGAAGGTGACTGAATGTGTATTTTTAAGGCTGATTTATTACACTTGGAAATAATTTGCTTCTTAATAGTGCTGTTGGACCCTTGAAATTCAGCAAGTTCCTTTGCTGGAATAGTGTGGGACCAGCCAAGCTTGCCAGCCTGGGAGCATCCAGTATCCATTTTCCCCATTGACATATGTCACATTATCTAATAGCGTTCATAAATGAACTCTGTCATCATCAGTATATATTTTTCTCACACCTTCGACCAACTGTGTTTCCCCAGGAAAAGCAGCAGGTCTCACACTGGCATCCCTTGGCATAGTGCCCTCTGCCTCCAGGAAAAAAATAAATAAATAAAAATTTCCTATGCTGTACCTTTGTTTAAACAGCAGCAAATATGGTAAATCTAGGAGTGGAGTGAGGGGGGAGGGAAAAAATGTAGGTGCTGTGCAGCATTTTTCAAGTGTTGAGGAAGGCGCAGCATGGTCTGCATCTCATGAACAGCTCGTGAACAACCCCTTTGCCAGCCTTCTGTCAAAGCTGACAAGTGAGTTTATTCAAGGCCAGCAATATAAACATAAGACACAGTTATGTGGGTTACTCATTACCTATGGACTCTGCTGAGGATAAGGAAAATGACATAAGATCCCTTTAAAACTTTTTAAAAATGGAGAAGTTGCTTGATAATGGTAGTATTTAACAAATCATGTTTTCAAGATATAATCTACTGTCCAGTCACTTGCTTGATGCTCTTCAGCTTGAGGACACCATTAACACATAATTTTTCATTGAATTATGCCTAGCACTCATAAAGTTTTATGTAAACACTCTACCTGCCCCCCATGTATTTGGTGATAATCTGGAATAACTTTGTGCTTCCTGGGAATCTACATCTATATCCCAGATCTACATCTAAAAAAATATAGATAACATTTATCTATACTTATAATTTAGAAAATAGTGTTAGATGTAAATCTAAAATAGTAATAATATATCTTAATTAAGGTATTCAGCTTGTGTATGTAACCTAGATCAGCCTATATAAATTTAATTAAAGGCATTTGTAATGGCAACGAGCCGAGGTAAATGTAACAGATATTGTGGTTCAGTAATGACAAGTAAAAGTCCGAAGTAAAAGTATAGTTTCTGGTTAACTCATAATAATTCTCTCTTTTTTTTTATTGCTAAAATGAGAATGGAGAGCTAACACTGTTTTGTGGGTTACATATCAATTCATTATAGTCTTCAAAACTAAAGTTTTATTTTTAACATCTTCATAACATTTAGATGTGAGTAAATCTAGCAGCACAGAACTATGGAACAAAAACTCAAAATGTTTTCTTGTGAAAGTTTCAAACTTTCCTAATAACTTTGCAGTTTTAAATCATTGTTTAAATAAACTAAACCCCTATACATTCACATTTTCCATCTCCAGGAACTCTTACTGTTTATGCAGTTTTGGTTGATGATTTTTATTTTTCTGCATTCTGTGAGGTTTTTAAGGGGGCAGGCTTCTTTCTCCTCTGTTATGCTTTAATTGTTTTGAATGATTTTTTTTTTTTTAATAACTCCTTATAGACTTTTTCCAAAGTGCAGATGAGAAGCAAAGGCCTGTCTCTACAAAGAAGCTGCTTGCAAGTATCAGGCTTTCTCAATGTGGTACTAAATCATGAAGACAGATGAGCAGGAGTGCTGATCACAAGGCCCATTGTGTCTTGAGGACGGGTGAATAAGTGAAGCAGTTGGAAATGCAGGAGTGTGGGACCCTTCTTTCTCCTTCCTCCTTATCCTAAGTCTTAGTTCTTGTTGGCCAAGTAGAAGTAGGCACTGCTCTTAGAGGAGTTCAGGTATTGACACCAGGATGCTGCTTTGGCTCATGTGGTCATATACTCTTCTCATAAAGAAACCGGGAAATATCCTAGCACAGAATCTTACATATGGGCTGCTGTCCCGATCCGATGTCAGGGATCATATAAATATCCCGATCTGATGTCGGGGAAGGTTTCGATATGATCCCAAGAGTGAGATTAAGACACAAACGAGGTCACATGCTGCACTCCTAGAACACCTTTTATTACAAAAAGAAAAGTAATAAAGAGGATAGCAATAGGACAGGATGGAACAAAAAATGGGAAATCAAGCAAGGAGTCAGGATAGGACAGCAAGAATAGTCACCACCACGGGTCCAGCGGCGAGGCGACGGTGAGGGGTGGGCGAGGAGGTCTCAGTTGCTTGTTCCAGTGGTGATGCGGTGTGTTGAGGTGCGGTGTGGTCAGGTGGTCGTCCTCTCTGTCTCTCTCCCGTCTCTCTCTCCCCTGTCCTTGCTTGTGCCAGTACTCTTTAAATACCCCTTCGGGGGCTGTAGTTTCCATAGCAATGGCACGTCTCTTCGTGCCCCCCAGCACTTGGGGCAGGGACATGTCTGGGTAGAACACCCCCGCGGGCAGGGCGCCTTCATGAGTCGGGGTTTCCAGAACCTGATAGTCTTGTGACCATCCTTGCAAGCAACCTTTGAGACAAGTCTATAGTGCAGTTCCTCACAACTGCCCAAAAGGTTGTATCTGCGAAGTAAAATGAAAAGTGTCCCTAGGGAAATAAATTCAATTCTGTTGAATGGAGACAGTGAGGATTTACCATGGTGTTTGTAAACAGCAATTGCTGCTGAAATCAATGTTTTAAGACAGGTGAGTGGAAAGGAGGCCTACTCTTTGCCATTTCTGGTTGCTTCACTATGTTTCAAAAGCACTTTCAGTCAAAATGCTCTCTGAGACTGGAATTTCATCTTTCTAAGATGCCTCTGTCTTATTCTGTCTTGTATAAAAGGCTTTTGTGAGTTGCCTTAGTAGTGCCCAGTAATGTTCTACCGAGTCATTGGTAGAGAGAGTTGACCACACTGCTACCAGAAAAGGGAGAGCTGTTACTTAATAAGGTAAGTTTGCTGAGACCATAATCTGCGTTCTGTATTCTAATGAAAATTGTCTCACAACACAATTTTCTTTTATCCCTAAGATCCAACATTACTCTGTAAACAAGCACCAGTGAATGCTTATTCAAACTTTTAGAAATCAGTTGTCTGGTTATTAATAATTCCTTAATTTTTACATTGGTCAGGTGGTACTTAACAAATACAACACTGTTTTGTCTATTCTTGCATAAAACTAAAATCTAGATCAGTAGCACAATATGAATGAAATAATTACCCGTCATCTAAATTTCATACTGTACCCTTGGTGTGATATTGATACAGGCTACCTGATATCTTTGTGGAGTAGAAGACCTTGTAGAAATGCAGCTTAGTCATACCATTTCTGTGGTATTCTCAGGACAGACTGAATAATTGACTACAGACATCTTAGCTTAAAAGACATCTTAGAGTTTCATACAGTCCTAATAATATGTGTACAGTCCCATGGGCTGCATCCAAGGATTATGCTAATTTTATTAGCAACTCCTCTTGCTTTAATTAAACTGTATAAATTCCCACCTGGTCACTGTTGTGCCCACACCCTTCTTTCAGTTTTTATTTGAATTTATAGATAATCTGTGGTTTTGCACTTCAATTCGGACTTCCTAAATTATACATTGTGTTTTCTACATGAAATAACACAATTTTGAGGGCTGAATAAGGTTTCATATTGACTTCATGAGTCTGAATCTCTGGATCAAAGCAAAGACCTGAGTTTCTACAGTTGTCCAGGTCTTTTTGGGAGCAGGTATTCAAAGTAACTTGCTGTCTGAAAGCACCAAGCTATACACTGCTGTTCAAAATACCTGCAAGCAAACTCTGTATTAACATTTACTTTACTGTATTTATACCATAAAGCAGAATGATGTGAATTCCTTAGTGGACTGTTAATTTACATGTTATACACTTTCAAATATTTCCAAAAGCAAATGTGAAATGATTAGTAATCCATTCACATGCTCAAAAAATATTATTAGCAAAATGCCTTGGGCAGTATGTTACATTGACTAAAATTGATATTTTTGTATTTTAAAACTAAAGCAACTACCCCTGCCCTCAACAAATCCTAAGAACTGCCCAGAGCCCAGACTTCCTGGTCACACCAGTTCTCAAGGTGTATGTTGGGCTGAGGGGGGAAAAGGCCAAAAAACCCACAGAGAATACTACCCAAGAGCAGTGATCTAAAGTTTGCAGTGATTTTTGATTCTTCAGAAAGCTTCACTGGAAGTCTTCTGTGGAGACCTGCAGTTTAAAATGGCTTGTTACCCATAAAATCAACATAAGGAGGTGATTCTGGCATTTACCACTTATTTTACTTACATAGGTTTTTAAAGTGTGTATGTGGCTATGGAGAAATCAAACCTGGTTGTTCTTTTTACTTCTGCATAATCTTCTATTTCCAGCTGTGTTTGGTTCTGACAGAGCAAAAGCCCTGGACAAAATATCTCGTATTCCTCAAAGAAAGATTGAGGTTGTTCTGTTTTGAAAGAGGACCAAAGAGCAAGCTGTTTAATGGTATTTGTCAACATATCTCGTCTTTGAATAATGGTTTCCATGCCTTAGAGACTCAAATATAATGTGACACTTCCTCCTAAATGCCAATTATTCTGTCCAGAAGAGTTGCCCAAAAGTCTGGTCCTTAGTGTTTCCCACTAAACCCACAGGATAAGGAACGTGGGGTATTACAATTCAATAAAAGCTGTTGTGATACTAAAACTGTGCAAAAAGCCTATGCACTAGCTGAGTATTGCTTGTTTGCTTGCAACATATTTTTCCAGCAATTTACATTTACAGCTACAAAGTAATTGAATAAAGAAATACATCATCATTTTCTTTTTTAGCACATGGGTGAATTATTTTACCAACATGTGAAGGGGTGTTCATATAACATCACGGTGCTTTGTGCTCGAGAAAAACAATTACAGTGAATAAGGTAGAATGGCTCTGTTATTGCAGTACATAAGACTTTGATTACATACTGCCAAGATTCATACCAGCCTAGTAGTTGTTGACAGATAAAGTAACAAAAATGAAACTCATTTATTTTTTCTTTATTGAGACCTCAAGGTAAAGCAAATTTTCAGTTCTTGTACTTACTACATTGAAGGAACAGAGACTGACAGTCAAAATGTGCCAGTCTAGAAATATAAATTAAACCTAGTTTCATATCAAAGTTTCATTTAGTCTCTGAAAAGGAGCTGCTGTTTGGATTATTTTTGATCCTAGAACAAATACACTGTAGACTACTATAGTGTATCTTGGATGAATTAACCCCCCGGTATGTTTAGCTCTTATGTATTTTCCAGGATGCAGAACTGTCTCTATCCAAGCCATTTTAAAATTTGTTATGGACTTAACTATTTCACTTTTTCTCTGTTTAGTAAGAACTTACTGTGTTTACAAACCCAATGAACTTGAGGATGGTTTTAATAGAGTGTAGCACTTTTGCTGAAAAATGACATATTTTGAGGAAAAAGCCCTCCTTCCTGCCTTGTGTAAAGAAAATTCTTCTGCCTTTTACTGGGAGTTCCTCTAGGCAGCTAGATGCTGCATTATTCCTTGATAAGTCTAATAAATGACTTTTTTTTTTGGTAAACTTGATTAGTTTCTAAAGAACTGATAAAACTAACTGTTGAAATGGAAAGTGCTAAAATGAGTGGTTTTATCCCATCAAAATCTTGGTTTAGTTACCTAGCCCAACTGAATACAATCGTTGTTCAGATTAATGAGGCAGTATTCTAGTATCTCCTCTGTAATTAAACGCTTCTCTGGTTGAATACAGTATTAAAGATGCACCAGACGTTGAAACCTCAGTGGTGAAATTTAAAACTGTTGGAATTAGAGGGGTCAGCTGTGAAACACAAATTCCTCTGCAGCATGGGTAATTCACTTGTAAAATGTGTTTCAAGAATAATTTGGCTTATGTTGGGGATGCTGGATTTTTTTAATTTTTCTTATCTTTCCATCATCTAAATTTGAGAATTTTTCTCATTAGTTTCTGAGCAAAAGTAACATAAAGTGCACTTGTTTCCAGAATTACCTTTTCTGACCTTTCACAAGATGATAATTGCAGTACTAGTAGGTTTAGAGGACTTGTTAAAAAAATTAAGCTTATAAAGTAGCAAAAAATGCCCCTTTGCTTGCTGGTGTCGATTTCAAAATTAACATTTTGGTTCATGTGCTTCTAATAATCGCTGACCCTTACTTCATGTGCTTTCCACAGGAAATGAATACAGCAGAAATTACTTTGACCCGTTGATGGATGAGGAAATAAACCCAAGGCAGTGTGGGATGGAGGTCAGTGAAGAAGGTGAGGCAGAATTAAGTATGTAATTTTGGTGTCAGAATATTCTTTTCCATTCATGAAAATGAGGTGACAAAGATCACATATGCAGTTCTATTTAAATGTTGAGGTTTACAATTTAAATTATAAGCCTTAACCATTCTAAACACGATGGGCAGTGTACACAGTCTTTGATCAAGGACAGTGAGTTAATGGATAGGTAAGAGTGAGGCTGTGCTGTATTCACTCTGTTACCGTAGGAAAATTAAGCAAGCTCCAAGAACATTGTCTACACGGTGTTCTCTTTAATTAATGAAGTTAATCTAAAAGTGAGTACTAAGCTGTAGCTTTTTTGCAACCCTGTTCCCAAAGTCCTTCTTGGAGAGCAATTTTATTTCTGAACTGGATGTGTGTTTGCCTAACAGAAGGAAACTCCAGAGCCCATAAAAGTTGTTGACACATGAGAAAGCTTTTTTGGTTTTTCTGTTTGCCAATTTAGCTGAGATGTTTAGCTTTGCTGTCTGTGGGTGACAGCAAGGAGCAGGAGGGTGTGTCTGCAGAGCTGGGAGAAGAGAAGTCATGCATAGGTATGAGAAAGATTAACCAGGGGGTATTGTTTTTTCCCTGCTGAGTGGAGGAAATTCTCCTTCACTGTCATGGTTTTTTAGATAAAAAAGGGTGGGAACGGGCCTGCCTGAATTTGCATGGACTTAAGTAAGAACATCATCACGGTAGTGAAGTGCTCAACTATGCACAGAATTCTTTGGCTCAGCTCCTATTGTTAAGAACTAACCACCCAATAACACACAAGACCCAATTCCTCTGTGTTGCCTTACTAGCCCTTTGCTTTTTAAACCTTGTGCTTATTTGTACTGCAAGACTCTCTAGGCGTGCAGTTTTAGTCAAATCTAAAAAAAAAATTCTCTGCTAGAAGGGGTCTCAACATAGGTCGTTTCTGAAATTCATGAGAAACTTTTACCTTGAGTAGATATGGAGGTTTAAACTTCTGAAGCAAAAACTTATGTAACTGAGAAAAGCAGTCTCTGATTCACATCAGTGACTTAAATTTTTGTGCACTGGTGAAAAATCAAGGTTTAATAAGGGTGAATTACATCTAACCTCTATAATTTCCTTATCTATTGTATAGGACAACAATCTAATACCTTGGAACTTAACTTCTGGCTCAGTCTTTACATGAAAGATTTTCTTTCTGTTGCTACTGCCTTGGTTCATCTTGTGAATAAGCAATATGAGTCCTGATCTGCTTTATAACCAGAGAATGAAAAGGAGATTAGATTTCTGCAACTGTATGTGTATTTCTAAGAACACATATGGATAGAGTGGATATAAAGGATACATGGAATTTCAATTTTCATCTGGAGAAACTGTTTTCTTGCCTGTGTTGAGGAGGCTGCCTGATACACACTTAACCTTAAATGTTCATTAGGGGGTGCTAGTTTTGGTTGTTTGTGTGTGTGGGTTTTTATTTTATTTTTTATTTTTATTTTTTTATTTTT
>NW_010297477.1:156477-161470 GCF_000700745.2 Antrostomus carolinensis | reverse complement strand
TCCTAATTTTTCACACCTGGAATAGCTGTTCAGAGCTACATTAGAAGAATACTGAAGGCTGCCTGCATAAATCATGTATTAGGGATATGCTCAGGGAGGCACTTACAGCCAGAGCTACAAAGGGACTTGGGTACTCACTGTTTGACTTTCAAAATCCAGCTCAGATACCATCTAACCTTCATAGTAAATGCTTACGTTTTCACAGAGGAGGTGTTTTGGATGAAGTGGTTAGAGCCTATAGCTTTGATGTAACCGTTCATTCCACATACAAATAAACACAATGGAATTATTCCTGTAATGGGGTGCAATTCACCAGTACAATTTAGCCAGGAATTAGTTTTGTGTCAGTGGCACTGGTGTGAAACAGCAGATGACTAATGAAACAAATGACACAAAACTAATGAAAGAGCATAGTAAATTAATATGCCGCCCTTTCTATTTCTATAAGCAGCTAAAAAATATCTCTAATGGTTTTCATTTGTGATTATCTACAGCCAGTATTTTTGAGACAATCATTGATCATATTCAAGGGACTAAGAATGAACCCCACTAGGGCCTACAGAAGTCTGCTGTGCCTTCTACCACTCTGACAAATTGAGCTTGCCAGCTGCCAATTATGCTAATTTTTAGTGGTGATCTACTATGCTGTTTATTACTAAACTGTCCAATTTCTTTTTATTAATATTCTCACTTAATTTTAGAATGGTAATATTTTCATGTTATTTATCTTTGGCCTTATTTATTTCAATGAAACACATTACAATTAAATAATCTATTTTTTTCTTTTTTTTTTTTTTTTCCCCTGACATATAATGGATTTATAAAATCATAGAATCATAGAATGGTTTGGGTTGGATTGGAAGGGACCTTAAAGATCATCTAGTTCCAACCCCCCTGCCGTCAGCAGGGACACCTTCCACTAGACCAGGTTGCTCAAAGCCTCATCTAACCTGGCTTTAAACACTTCCAGGGAGGAGCAGCCACAGATTCTCTGGGCAACCTGGGCCAGTGTCTGACCACTCTCACAGTGAAGAACTTCTTCCTAATATCTACCTACCCTCTTTCAGCTTAAAGCCATTTCCCCTTGTTCTGTCATTAACTGCCCTTATGAAAAGTCCTTCCCCAGCTTTCTTGTAGCGCCTTCAGGTACTGGGAGGCCGCTATAAGATCTCCCCGGAGCCTTCTCTTTTCCAGGCTGAACAGCCCCAACTCTTTCAGTCTGTCCTTGTAGGAGAGGTGTTGCAGCCCTCAGATCATCCTTGTGGCCCTCTTCTGGACTTGTTCTAACTGGTCCATTTGAGATATTATTATATGAAACACAAATATGATCTTTCTTCCCCCATGTTATTCTTGCATTCAAAGAGGTTGGAGGGATAAAATGGCCTGCACAGGCAGTTTTGTTGCATTCAACAGTGTCAGTAACACAAGACATAAGACTAGAAAATTTTCATGGAGTATGATTTTTACCAACATTTGAACAATAGAATTATCTGATAATGAAGCATCTCTTCATGTGTTACCCTATATTTTTCAGGCAGCATTTCCACATTTTCTTGAAAACCTTAGTAGATGTCCTTGGAATCCTGGAATTTAGAGTGTATTAAACTGTCTGACTTGTAATGAATAAATTTCACCAAAACATTTCTGACCTTGAAATGATGAGCTTTGTAAAAGCTTTGTTATGCTGAATTTATACCAGAAATGTTAATGGGAAAGGGAGAGACAAAGAGAAATTAATCATTAAGAAATCTTTTATTTTCAAAGGATTGCAACAAAGCATTTTTACATAGACCTTAATCTTAGGCAGAAGGGTAATTTCTCCTAAAAAACCCATCTGGAGACTTCTGTATTTTTTTTTTCTTTGAATATTGCATGAATTATTGCATTTGCTGCCTTTCTTGTGGTATTTCACTATTTCCAAATCCAGCCTGTGACAAAAGAAAGAATTACAGAGTTGCAAAACAAAACAGTACTTACTATATTCTTTATGACATTAAAATGATAAGGTCTGGGTCTTGGTCAAAGGTTTTGGTGGAATAATTCAAGAGAATTTCTTATTCAGTTAACACACCTAAAATTTACTGAAACAGAATCCTCACATAAACTTGAAAATAATAAGAATTATTTAAGTTCTCTCTTGCCTCTATTTGCAGTACTTTCAGATCCACAAAATGTGCCGTTGTCATCTCCCTGTTACTTTTACATAAATCCCTCTTTGTTTCAGAGTTGTTATTGTTAATCTGGACACTCAGTAAACTAGTTCATGAGATATCTTCAGTAAGATTAGCAATGTTTAATACTTGGAGGAACGACTTTACTGTGAAATACTCACATCTGCCAATATAATCCAGACAGCCTCATAACGATGTGTAGTGAAGTTAATAGTCAAATGTTACAATCAAAAGTTAGAAGGCATTATATAGTATTTTCTAAGTGACAAAATAACAATATCCTTTAAATTAGTCTAAATCATGGTCCAAGCATGTTTTATGCAAATAAAAATATTATTAAAATTTCCAAGGATTTCAGACAATAATATTCAATAAATTAACTGAGCTTAAATAAAACACTCTGAACCAGAAGTATTTAAATGATTTAAATATGACAAGATAACATCTCACCAATCGTTGATGCCGGTAACACAAAGTAAAACAATTCATGACATAACTGAGAAAAGTGAATTTTCAGATTTTTTTCCATTTTTCTGAAAATAATTTTCTATATTCCTCCTTTTCTTGAGTAAGAAGGATACCCAGAAAACAAACAATGATTCTAACTGCTGTTCCTTAGTGTGCAATCCGTTTGTACAAACAATTTAATTTATTTCAATTTATGTCAGTACAAGGGCTGACCTTATGCATACAAGTAAGATACCTCAGAAAAGTACAAGTAATTAAAGTTCTGAATATAGAAAGACTTGCTTGTGAATCTCATTTTTTGGACAAAAATCCCACAAAAAAGAATGACAGGATGAGCCAAAAAGCACAATGAGCTCTAGTGCATGTGGAACTGTTACCAGCAGTAAACACTCAGCTTCCTTTAGCTGACCATGAACTGATAAGAGCAATGAATAGAGGTACACTGTCTGAGAAGAAACAGAAAACATCCACCAGAGTGAACTCTGACTTCTGTGCTTCCTTACAGTACCAAGTAAAAGGAATGCAACCCCATGGCTTCTAATTTCGCACTCTTACTGAAGGTATTATGATAACAGTGAAAAATGGTTTATTACCTGAACATCCCTATAAACTGCCTTGTGAAAGAGGGATTAAAAAGATATTCAGGGGAAAGCATTCACTTTATTTGTTTAAATCTTCACATCTTAAGGCTTTGTTCTCTTCCAGGCATCTGGAATTTCACATTTCTAATGATTTTCTGAAATGTGCGTGCTCTGTGCTTTCTTTTTTGTCCTGTTTTTATCTAAAGGATACAATAGTCTCAAGTAGAAATAGCAAAGCTGCCTCTGAAATTGAAAGCTAGTTACTCATGTCAGCACAGCACTCCTTATATGTTAATTCATATTCAGGTGTGGATCTTGTTTATGTGTTTGTAAATTTGTGGTTCCTTTTGTACTGAAATAATAATAAGATAAACTAAGCTTGGAAATTTTATGCAGTGTTCTGTCTCTGATTACAAATGAAGTTCTTCTGTGTCCTCTGCTACTCCTCGAACTGGCAGTAAATCTGTATATTGTTCAGAAAGTAACTGTAATTTCTCAGAAACTCTTCAGCTAAAACCCTATTTCTGATGATGCAGATAAGTGATACACACTTCCAATAACATGATTAGCAATAATAATGATAGTAATGCTTAAGATCTTATCATCTTCAAAGTTAGATCAAGGACAGAGTTATTTAGATACCCACTTTTTTGAGAGTGTCCAGTGAATCTTTTTTAAAAGGGTTGAAGCACATTATATGAGGAAGCTACTTGAAGCCCTTTCAAGAGGATTTAGGGTAGAACTTACAAATGACTGCAGAAGGATGTAGCTACTATAATGTTCAGCCTAAATCCTAGATGTCTACAACCATTAATAATTCCTACTTGAAACCTACAAGTCCTATTTACAACCTAAGCTCAAAAGACATTTTATTTGTATAAAAGTGTAAACAATAGTTAGAAAATACCTAGACTGAATTTATAAAAGCTGATATAAAAAGAACTGGAATGACTAAGCTAGAAAAGAGGTATCAACAGACGTTTTAGTTTTGAATGTGTTTAATTTAGTACCAAAACCAGCAATTCTACTTGAACATATATTGTCTTATCCTGAAACTCACAGGATGAGTTTGAGTGTTGTTCTGAAACATATTTCTGGAAAAAGCAGTATCTAATAAAAATATTACCTGATTTCCTTTTTGCTGTTACTTATAAACTCTGCAAAGATTTTTTGTTGTTGTTGTTTTTTGGGCTTTTTGGGGTTTTGGGTTTTTTTTTTTAATATCAGGTATAATGACAGCGAAAACAGATCCAGGGCTCTGAAAAATTTGTATAAATATATACATGTATCCATGGAAAGCTTCCCATCATATTTTTTTACAAAAATTGGACCAAATACCACATTCTTAGGTAACTGCATAATTTGTATGAAGGGGAGTAATATAACTGATTGTTAAATGCTAACTTTACTGTAGATATATAGATGTCTGAATAAGCATTTCACCAGGTTTTGGTTTTTTTTTTTTCATTGGCTTTTTGTTTGTTTTCTTGAGGGAATTAGTTCAAGTCTAAGCAGATCAACACATTCCTAATCAAAACCAAGCTTCTACCTTAGGGGATTGTACTCAGAATGTTTATAGTTTAATGTTTATAGTTTATGGATGGGTACTCTCCACTCAGTAAAGAATAAATGGAAGAAAAATAGGCTGGAAAAAAAAAAAAAACCCTCATATACTTCAAGTTGGCTATCAAAAGTCATTCTGTGTGACTTCAATGAATCTAATGTGTTGGGTTTGTGTGTGTGTGGGGGGGGGGAGTTTTTTTTTTTGTTGGT
>NW_010297477.1:153588-156443 GCF_000700745.2 Antrostomus carolinensis | reverse complement strand
CAAGGCGGAGACCCTCCAGCCCAGGCTGAGCAGATGAGCACTAGACAAACACCTTTGCAAATCCATGTTTGTGAGGGGAAGGACTGTCCTGAAAAGAAGTAGGTGTAGGTCAACCTGGAGGAGAGGCCATTGACATGAACAAAAGATGACCATCGGCCTAAACGAAGGACAGACACACAGAGAGCTTCATTGCCAGAGGAAAAGACAGAGACCTACACCCAGTTCCACCATACAGAGTAGGAGAAGACAAAGTCCCCTGCAACCCATGGAGATTCGATGGCGGAGCTGAGACCCACGTGTATGCCGTGGAGGACTCCATGCTGGAGCAGAGAAGTTGAGACTGAGGGCAAGTGTGACTGGAATTGTCACCCCGCGAGTGGTTCACTGCCAGAGCACCCCTTGGATGTCTCCATGCTGGAGCCAGAAGCTGAGCCTGAAGAAGTCCCTCTCTCCATGGGAAGCTTGCTTTGGAACATCTTGTTCCTGGACTTTCATGCCAGGAAGAGCAGCAGAGGTGAACTGACTGAACCCCCATTCCCTCTCCCCCGTGCCTCTGGGGAGGGAAGGTAGAGAAATTGGGAGCAAAGTGATTTGAGCCCGGGAAGAAGGGAGGGGTGGGGGGAAGGTGTTGTAAGATGTGGTTGTTATGTCCCATTGCATTACTTAGATGAAATGGCAATGAATTAAATTGATTTTTCTTCCCCAAGTTTAAGTCTGTTTTGCCTGTGACCATAACTGGTGAGTGAGCCATCCCTGTCCTTCATTCCTAATCCCGTGCCCCCTTTGTTGTGAGTCCCACCCCATCTCACCAGGTGGGGGGAATGAGTGGGTCAAACCACCACAATCTAAGAATGGGATGGAAAAGTAAAAATCATGAATGCTATCATTAATATTTTTAATTTTCTCAGCATCTATCAGAAAACTAAAATTTTTAGATGAGCAGTGCTCAAAAGCAGACAAGACATAGCTGAGATAAACCTTTAAAAAGCCAGTCTGCAACTGCCCTTCCCCCAGGAACCAAAATGAATCTCATGAGAAATGCCTTCCAAATATCATACTGAATCTCACCTGGAAGCATGCCATGTATATACTCTGGCATATTTAAGAGCAAAACACATTTCAAAAGGAGATGCTCAGTGCAATCAGAAAAGGGGAGGTTCTGGCAAAGCAATTTACTACAAATGGATATGCTGGAAAAGATGCTATATCAGGAGCCCACAGAGGGAACACAATATTGGTGCCTGATAGGTAGAAAGCAGAACAAGTTACAGGCGAGTCAGTTTTGGGTACTATTCTACTTTTACTGAGTGGTTGGGCTAAACATTCAGGTTGAACTTCTTTTGTGTAACCATTTAACCATTTCTGTAAAGTGCTTAAGTTTCTGCTAAGGCTAATTTCAGATAACTTAAATCTAATTTTCACAAGGGAATATTTGCATATCTTGTTTTTTGATCTGGGCTTTCAGTATTTCTGGGCAAAGAAATCCACAATGAGAGGTTCCCTCCCACCTATGAAAAAAAGCCATAAACAGCATTTTCATACTCAAGAGGCTGATGAAGGACTTCCCTAATGCTGCAGGGCATTTTGAAATGTCTAATTGAATGGTAGTATGTAAGGGCTGAGTACAGTTAAAGTCAGTTCAGACATCCCTCATGTTGATGTAACTATTGATAAAAACGAAAACAATGGTCAATAACAGCAGTTTCAGTGTGATAAGATGGGGCTTTTTTCATCACGCAAAACTGACTCATCTTGTACCTTGCCACAATAGCTGTTTCCTGACAGAAGTACAGATAGGAAAGGCATTTTTTTTTTCATGTGCTTTGCCCCAGAGACAATTCCTTCTGTAAGGAAATCATCATTCACTATCCAGTTCTCAGCCAGACTCATCAGCCTGACTGTTACACACAGCAATTAGATCATCTGAAATACCACGAGATACAATGGGATCTTAAAGACACTCTTGGAAACTTGTCATTTCCACATGGAAACTAGTCAGCCTTGGAGTACTCTTTTGGGAACTGCCATTTTGGAGACTGTGCCTCACACTAGAAGTTTGTCTGCTCTGAATTCCTCTGGAAAAAAAAAAAAAGAAAACAAAACAAAACATTCAAGTCCTACACAGCAGGATGACAACTTAGTGACAGCATATGGCAATATTATCAAATAGTGACATTTTCCAGGTATGGATAAAATTTCAACAACTTTCAGAAGTTGTGATATATGCAAATGAGGGCAAAATCAGTACTGGAGTGAACATCATTGTATAAAATGCCTAATAAAATGTATACAGATTTCAGTGAGGAAAAAAAATAATACGTTCTCAATCTAATACTACACAATTACATGAAAATATATTTTCTGTTACCAGACCAGATGGCATTTTGCATTTCAGTTCAGAAGCAGAATACAGCTAATGGAGTCACTGTATTCAAACGTTCTAATAGAAATTACAGATTTGTTCTTTTTTTGCCATTTTTTTTTCTTATTCTGAAATAAACAATGTTGCTTTTCATGTAAGAGATATATACTGTTCAGACAAAGTATGATAGTCAAAATGTAGTCACTGGATACTGGAAATGGAGCGACACAATCTTAATGGTACTAGGGGAACTCTGTGGAAGAGACATACCTGGCTCTATATATGCATATACAGGTAATATAAGGTGATGTAGCCAATGCAGGCTGAGAAACTATGTTCAGTGTTCACAATTTAGTAGATTACAGAAAATCTTTGTTATAGTACAAATACTTTCCTGAATCCTTTCTGAATTTTTAACACTGTAATCTGATATTAAAACTAAAAGAGACACTTGATACTTCTATTGAGGCTAAATAATTGGGATTATTCGGGG
>NW_010297477.1:143253-153574 GCF_000700745.2 Antrostomus carolinensis | reverse complement strand
GGGGGGGCGGTGGGCGGGTAAACCACAACTAACTCAATGACACTAAATAGCATAGTTCTTAAGCAATTTAAACAAAGACTATGTTTCACTTAACTTTCCACATATATTTTCCCTTTGTACAATACTAATTTCCTCTTTTCCTTGAGTAGCAAATTCCCTTTAAATAATATTTGTTTTGATGTTATCTTGTTTGCATCTTGTTGAATTAATTCTTTTTCTTTACGTGTAGAAAGTACACACTGGCCTTTGTTACTGATCAACATTTTCATGTATAAACTAGGGAATATATTATTAATATTTCTGCTATAAAATATATGGTGTGATTTTATGTATTTTGGGCTTAACTCAAAAATAGTAAATACATTAAGATCTGGCAAAGTCCACACAATGTTACCCAAATTCGTACTGATCTAAGAATGGATTAAGGCTCCTTTCATGTCCTGATAACATATGAAGTTCTTCTGTTTTAAAGCATTAATAAGAATGCAATCAAATTAATTGCATAAATAATAATGTGGCCTTTGGTTTGTTGGGGTTTTTTATCAGAAATAGAAAAAAATTTATTTCAATACTTCATCTTAAATGAAAATAAAATTTTAACTAATAATATGAGAAATAAAAAAGAAAAAAAAGATCCTTAATTAACCAAAAAAGAATTCACAATTATGACATTACATTAGCAGAAAAAATAGCCCATTTTTATAGCTTTCCTCTCTTGTGGATGTGTTTGAATTAGTGTAAATGTGACTGTAGCACATAACTTCAGTGAAATACATCATATTAGGAATGTCACAGCAAGGAGGAGGCTTCATGATATTTAGAGTTAAACAAAGCCAGCCATGTTTTTCACATATGGAAAACAAAAATGATTTTCAAGTTTGCTTTTGTTTCTTAAAAGGCTGTCAAATGTCAAAGGCTTTGGAATAAGTACTGAAAATTTAACTTATCTTTAAATGAAAGCCGTTTAAGTGGCATGTAGTCAAGGCTGCTGCCAGTTCTGCCCTGTTTTACAGAAAGATGGGAGTAAGACTCTTCTAGAAGGAGACCAGAATTTGTGCAGCAGATGAAATGTTATATTCAAAGTTTTTACTTATCCTTAACATGAAGAGTTTAACTTTGGCCATGTCACATGGCCTGTAGAATAAAACTACCGATAGAAGTGTGACCCTCATGGGAAGTCTGGAATTGAACTGTAATATCAAATAATATGTTTTAGATTCTGGCTTCTTTTATGCATCAAGGAAGAACTCAATATTCAGTCAGTTTTACAGATTTTCCCGAGCCTGGTGAAAGGCTCTCCCCAGACTATGGTGAAAGAAATAAAGGAAAGAGATTTTCTAGTGTACTTAATCCAATATATTTTCACAATAGAGGGTCTAGTGTGCAACCAAAGGCAATTTTCTATTAGTCAATTTAGATTTCCAATCTTTGCAATATTTGAAGCATTTACAATCACAGCTCTGTTATTGGGCAAAGAAGCATATTGATCTTACTTGATGATATGGAACTGATTCACAGTTCAGCTTAGAACCAGATTTGCAAAGACATTGGTGTTCCCAAAATGCAGTGAAGAGCTTCGAGGTTTTGAAAAGGCTATTTAGACATAAGCATTTTCAGGTTTGTGCTGCTTTGATGATGATGCTTATATGCATTTAACAATCCCACACTGTTCCTGATTATGCTTTTTGCATCGCATTCATCACTTCAACACTTCATGAAGTGTGTGGATACAGTGGTATTCGGGACACGTTATTTTCTAAATCAGACATATTGTATCCACTGTCAAAATTTAAGCATAATTTAGATTAGCTCTTTTTTAAGAATTCAAAATTGTGTAACTCCTGCTCAGGTATGTATAATTCCATTGACTGGTGTATATATTGGATTTTCCTGGTATTTCAGTAACTTCCATTTTTATGGAAAAACACTGAAAATTGTGTAGTTGATGTAAAACTGTGTATAGTCCCAGGAGCAATGAATATAGAAGGCTGAGGTTTTTTGTTCTTTTTCCTAAGTGACTGTAAATGAAGATTTATCAGAAGCTCTTTGTTTTTACCATAATTTTTTATAAACCATTTGCAATTTGGGAAATAACATTTTCTCACATCTCTAATAACAATTATCTTGGTACTCAAGGCAATAAAACAAAATCATTTAGATAATTGGAAGTAGCTAAGTAACCAGTTATATGAAGATCTCTTTGTGGGTTAAGGAGAACAACTAAGAAAGTTCTCCCAAAGTGAATATCCAACGCACAACCTCTGCAAATGTTTCACATGCAGACAGTATTGTGGATGCATGACTTGCAGTCACTTGCAGTGTGTTAAGTCATTTCACATCTGATGATGATATGGTGAAACAGAGTGTGTTTCTGCAATGCCATGAGAAGATTGCAGAGCAAATATCTGAAACACCTCTGAATGTCCCTTCCAGATTTTCAATCCTATTGTGACACTCTGATGAATCCTAAATTGCATCACCCTCCAAAATTGTTAGGGGACGCAAAATTCCTCCAAATCTCCTGCTCTACTGGCCTCTGCTGGCATAACAAAGGCAAATCTTTTTTTTTTTTTTTCTACTATGTCTCTTTTCAGGTTGACAATCTGACTGAATAAGTTGCAAACAGGTAGAAAAACATGCAATGACCACTTACTGAATGCTGTTTGCCAAGGGAGTAGTGGGAGTTATTAACCACTTATACTTCTTATCATGACTCATAGGTTGTGACTCAATGAAGCCCATAAATTGCACTTTTCTGAGAATATCCAGTCCAAAATTATACAAATAGTTACTCTTATATGCTCTGCCAACAGTCAAGCTCTCTGGTCAGTAAAATACTGGAATTCATTTTGTGTAGCCTGGCACTCCTCACAGTGTTTTTTCTTTCTTTCTTCTTTGGCAAAGCTCTCTTCTTGGGGTGATCTACAATAAAAACAACAACAAAAAAGCATTATAATCTTACTGCAAAGACAGGGTTTTAGCTTGTTGTCTCAGGGTAGTGTCAATTGTCAGCATCTTGTTTGGTTTGTTTAGCTGGCTTTTATTCTTCTCTGACATTTACGGATTATGTGTTTTCCTTTTCCTTCTCCTCATTGCTGGAGCCATCTGTGGACCTTTACACAGACACATCCATTAGGAATATTAGATAGACAAAGATAATGTGCACTGGAGTAAAATGACAAACTCCTTTCCTTAATTAATGCCATCACTGTTGCTCAAGTAAGGATTCCAAGCTTCTGAAGTAGTTTGGAATTTAATTTGTTCTTGAATTTCTGTGAGGATTTTTCTACTACATTGAGACTGTTCTTGAAATTAAACAGTGGAGTGTCCTAGGATCCTAGTACCCTGAAACCACACCCACACTTTTGCATTAAACATTGGCTGGGATCAGCCCTGAGTGCTAGACCTCAGTGGTCTGCACTGTTGACTGTAAGAAGCATCGTTGCTGTGCTGTCAGTCTGCCCAGTTAGCACTCTGCCAAACAATCCCCAGGCCCTCCCAGCTCAGGACTTTACATGGGCTATCCATGTGATCAATAAATGGTTTCCATGAGATTCCTCAGTTCTGGGTGATAAGAGAATTTAGTAGCATAAGTCTAACTGTCCAGTTGAGGGACATGTTAAAACAACAATTTCTTCCTTCAGTTTGTATCCTGGGCTTTCTGTCTGTGCTAGCAATAATCTAAGAGGTTTTCAATCCAGTCACTGAAAACTGACCCAAATATAAACTCAAGACCCATCTGGGACAGATACCCAGAGCTGTGATCTGGGAATACTTCACGGCTACAAATTATCTAGATGTGACTGAAAAAAGGAGTATGAACATTGAACA
This sequence comes from Antrostomus carolinensis, assembly GCF_000700745.2. Taxonomy (NCBI): domain Eukaryota; kingdom Metazoa; phylum Chordata; class Aves; order Caprimulgiformes; family Caprimulgidae; genus Antrostomus; species Antrostomus carolinensis. Next base: position 149,743 of record NW_010297477.1, on the reverse strand, counting down.
CCTGGACCTCACACAACACATTGGCAACAAAAAGAAAATGCTAAAACAATTATGCAAATAGCAGGGATGGGAAAGTGGTTAATCCCTGCTCTGGTTCCACCTTTATATGGCAGCATTGTCAGCATGAAGGAATGGAGTTGCCTACATCATCTGATTTCTGCATCTCGTCATTATTATTAACTTCTACCATTTCCATCAGAGAAACTGAGAATATTTTTTCACATTCAAATTTTCCTGAACAATTTACCTACTCCTACCTTCCACTTCGTACTATTCCAGCCAAGCTAGTCTTAAAATATTGCCCTTATTTTTCAGGATTTTCCTTTCACCCTTTTTTTCTTGCATATGAAGTCTGTTTTCCTGATGTGTATAGTCACAGATATTAAAAAAAAACAAAAAACAAAACAAAAATCAACCCCCCCCAAAAAAAACAAAACAAAACAAAACAAAACAAAACAAAAAAAACCAAACAAACCAAAAAACCAACCCAACTTTGGAATGTATGTATGATCAGTTCTCCTGATAAGCCATCAGGGAGGTATGCACTTTTTGTAACATTTTTACTTGCTTTTAGTTGTGTGCTCCAAGCTGATTCCTATGTTTGCTTTAGTCCTAATTTCATTGGTGACAGATTTTTTTTTCATCTTAACTTCTTTCCACATTGGAGTATAAATACTTGTGCTGTATTTGTGCTAAATATTTAATATTATTTTAGAAACCAGAACTCAAGAATTTCAACCTTCAGAAAGTCTGAACATTTTACTTCTGACACATGTAGCTTTCTGAATCTCTGTTCCCTTACCTGGACTTTCATAATCTGAATATATACATATATCAAGCTTTAAAGTAATTTGGTCATTGAATTTCATTTTACTTTGTGAAGACCTTCTCTGCTCTTTTATGCTGCATAAAGAAATTAATTTATGATATTTAGTTTTTAAACCTCTCTCATGTCTACTTATTGCTTATTATATAAAACTAGAATTAGGTAGAATCTGGGCAAATACACCTAGAAAAGCACATTAATCAAAACAGAGAGATTATTGTTTGTATCGCCTTAGATCCTGGAAACTTCAGCTATAAAGCAGAGCTAATTTTTTCTAGGCACACAGGCTAATGCTGAGAAGATTTTAGGATTATTTTTTACTAGTGGAAGTTAAAAGTTTTAACGATTTGTTTAGGTTCTGCTAAAAAAAGAAGAATGAAAACATTTCAGTTGTAATTACATAAAGCATATAATTTGTCTCAGTTCAAAATTAATGCAGACAACAATAAAAATGACATTCAGGTGTCATATATCCTTAGTAACCCCTCTCTGCTGAGATCCCTCACTAACCAGTGTGTTGCATAGCATGCTATTATCCCTGTCTTCTGGCTCAAATGTTGAAGTGTATGGTGATTAAAACACGGGAGGAAAACCTAGTACTTATTAAAGACATTAGTGCAAATCATCTAAACTAGAAGGCTTTGTGGTGGTTCAGAAGACATCACAGCTATGTCCATGCTAGCAAACGAGTGCAGAAAGAAGTTATATGATTGAGAAAACTATTTGATCTGGAACTGAAAGTTGTTTTAAACTCTTTATTAAATATACATCTATACATACATCTATATATATATATATCTACACAGACTCACACTTTTGTGTCATTTTAATTTGTTTAGTTTCAGCTTCTATTAATTGGATCGTTATCACTCTGCCGTCCACTTTGTTCCATGTATATATATGTACTCAGAGCATGTGAAAAACTCAATCTTAACCTTCTTTTGCTAAGGTAAAATAAATTAACCACTTCACATAACTTTATATTGTTTTTAAATCCTTTAATCCTTACTGTGGATTTCCTCTGAACCTTTTCCTAACACCTTTCTTGAAGCATGTATACCAATTCTAGACATAGTATTCCTGAGTCACTAAGATTATCATTAGTCATAAAGTACTATTACTATTAGTATTCTTCCATTTTCATATATGAGAATATTAGCCCTTTTAGTCATCACATTGAGTCTGGTAGTCTTAGCAGATGATTGATCACTTGTGTCTATCAGACACCTCTCTGTGTGTTTTTGATCCATACTGATTGGACCACTTCCAAATAAATTTTTTGCAGAGTTCAGGTGTTGAGTATGGGCAAGAGGGATTTTTAATCATGCTTTTCTCATCTGGAAAACATATCTCAAAGACTAAGAGTTTTTCTTTAAAAGGATGAAGAAAATTTTCTGTCACAACTCTTGAGTCCTTTTCAGAAAAACTGCATCTTCAGGACTCTTCCATCATAAATTTATCTTACTTCTAGATGCATAACTGTCATAATTAAAACTCACATTTGTTTGTGATGGTATTGTTGACCAATCTAGATTGCCTGGCATCATTAGATGGGTCAATTGCCTTTATGTTCACTTAACACCTCCCAGCTTTCTGCCGTTTGCAAAGTTTACTGAAGATCAGTTCATGTTTTCTAGATTGTTGACCAAAAAATGGGATGAAGAATCAAATTCTGTAAGAAATTTTCAGAAACATGCACTCACTGATGATTAGTCATTTGCAATTTGATACATAAATCTCTTAATTAACATGTTTTAATCCATTTAATGTGTTGATAGCATATTGTTCAAGTTCTTTAATCAAAAGAGCATGTGATGTGAAATCAGAAGTCTAATCATATTACATGAACACTATTATCTTTATCAGCCAAATATTTAATCTCATCAAAAAAGATATTAAGTTATTTTGACATAATTCATTTTCCTGAACCCATGTTGATTAGTATCAATTATATTTTCTTTCTTTAATTCTTTGTTAATTAAGTTCCATAAATCAAGTTCTGTATCAGCCACTCTACTACTACTCGTTAAAAGACTGTTTCTTCCCTGTTTGGATGACTGAAAGATGAAAGAATGAAGCATAATCAAAGGCATTGAAAGATATAAGAAAGAATAAGAAAACAGTATAAGCTTGTTTCTTCACAAACACTATAACTATGAGCAGTCACCTAAAATCAGCATTTCTCTGCATTTAAATGTCAAAATAACAGTTTCATCATTACCACAAATAATCACAAAGGATTAATTTGATCAAAATGAAGGGCCTTTTAAGGTGTAAGACAACACCAGAACTTGTGGCAATGAGGACAGTTATTTCTCAAAAAACTGATTATATTTGTATTGTTATTCAGGTGACCTTGTAATTTATTATCAACTAAGTAGGAAATCACTGATACTCAAGTACACTTTGGGTCAATATTTTTTTCCTTTTTTTTTTTTTTTTCTTAGAGCAAAATAACATAGCCTTATTTTTTCCTGAACATCGTTTCATGTTTAATCACCAAATATTCTGTTTATATTACTTTTAAAAAATTGTTTCTTTAGATTTACACTCAGAGAGCCAGATAAGCAAATTCAGAAAGAAAATAAATTTGTTGGTAAGTTCCTATTGAAAGGCTTCCTGATATTTTGCAGCAATTCTTTTATTTCAATAGAGACCATCTGTTTCATTTCATAATTAGCCTTAGCTTAATTTTGGTTTCTTTTTGTGAAAGACTGGACAAAGGCAAGATTCCATTCCTTTGTGCAAAGAAGTGCATAAAATAAGCATGGATATCAAACTCTACTACAACTGCAACTTTACAGATGATCAAATCTAGACCTGGTATGACAAAAAATGATAGAGAAATGCTAATTAATGGCAGAGAAAATGTTAGGGCTGGTAGAAACAACATTGTCAAATGATAAATTCAATATTTTACACACTGTGTTCTCATTTATTACTTTTATGAAAAGTAGTATTTGATTAATGAAAGTAATCTCTTTAAATTTCGACATGTCATTATGCTTCAGAACTTCACATCTGAACTGTAAAATGAGATTCCCTAGATTTGATTCACAAATCATCCACGTATGTTTGAAGAATATATATCCTTTCCAAACACACTCTGGCTTGAAGTAGAAGTTTAGTTTTTATGTATTAAATAAGACAAAAGAAAGATATCTGATCTTTTTCTGCTGTTTATGTTTCTTCCTGGAAAACCTGCTTTCAAAAATGTAAAGAAAACAAGACTATATCCCATTGAAGAATCCAGATATGTACAGTGTCAGTATTGGAATCATGGTGATTCCACTCACTCTTCTGTTCAAACCCCTTCAAAATACTCTCACCTTTTGATCTCAGAGGATTAGAATTTAGTGCAGTCAGCTTTCAAAATTCAGAGCAGTAGCTGCCTAATCCAGTCCCCTGCCATTGATGCAAATCCTTCCATAGACTTCAAAGGATTTTGTGGTAAGTCCTAACATTACAAATGGTGGATAGTTCTTAGTAAATGACATCTCAGACACAAATGGACAATTTCACCCTGCAGGAAACATACATAAAGCCATTCAAATCTAAAATCATTAATGATTTCTGAATGCACGATTGTGATTTTTTTATGATATCAAAAGGAAATTTTGTAAAAACATATTAACTATGGGTTTACCCCTTTTCAAATGTACTTGGTAAGGCACACATGCCCCTGTTATCCACAGGATATTAGGACATGTTTCCATTAGCCCTTGATGTAGTATAACATAAAAAATTTATACCACCTTCAACTGGTGGTTTGGAATAAACATATAAAAGCCATGATATAACTTTTGAAAATCACTGAACCTCACCAGCAAGTCCTGAGCCCATAAATAGTTACTTCCCAGTGACTGCCTCAACTTGGGTAGGCTGAGTAGCCAGTTAATTGATTACTGATGATCATTTCTTGATTCTGAAAGAAAGATGTGCATCACTTGGCTTCAACAATATTAATCAGTGTCATTGATTCCATAGAGAGAGGATAAAAGGGTGTAAGCAAAACTAAAGCAAGGCAATGATTTCTGATTCAAGCTTCCCTGATCTGATTTATTTAGTGTATCTCAAAAATAGAGAAGAAAGTGTGAGGGAAATGTCAAAAGAGCTGATTAACAGTGTTTCTTATAATACATACACTTCACTCCTCTGAAAGGGTTCTGGAAAAGAAAGACAACTATATAACCTACTGTAATTTATTTTAGGTGTTTAGAGACATATTTCCCATGTAGTCTATGTAGATAGACAGTGATCTCCAGAAACCTGCTGGATGGCCTGAATTTGGACAAAGTGAATTTTCTCCAAAATTATAGGCTGACAGTGGTTGATACATGTAGCCCATTCTGAAAATTTGAAGTTTGATAGCATTTTTTTCTCTTTTAACAGCCAAGATGTGAAAATTAACCAGCTTCAATACTTTCCTTCCAAAATGTACTGGAATTGTACTATAGTTATCATACTAATCTTTTCCAGTTATACTGCAGAACAAAATGAGGATTCTATAATATTTGATCTTTCCAAGTAAATAAATATTGGTTTAAAACTATGTCCTTACTCTTTCCTCCACAATGATATTTTGAAACTTAGAGTCTTACAGACAAAAGATTGCCAGGTTTAGTGAAGAAAGGTATTAAAATGCAATGTATTTTGCTGTCATTCCCATTTGTCAGGGATCAAAGAATAATTGTTTTGAATGCAATGAACTTCGAGCTATTTCTTCAGACAGCTGATCAATACTTCAGTACGTACTAAATGTTAACATATTCCACTTGTAGGAATAGTACCAGAAACGTTATTTTATTACGGTTTGTCCAAATTCACACTACATTTAGAAATAAAAAAACAAGCCTAATGTGAGACTAATGTCCTTTTAAGTGTAACAGAAATTTTAACAGGTAGGAGAATAAAAGTCTAAGTTTCAGGAAAGGTAGTCCTCTCAGCCCTGTCTGTCAAACAGTGTGCTGTCATATAGCACATTTAAGACAATGGAACGATATGCAAAAGCAACTAGACTTCATTTTCTTAGAAGTGATCAGAGAGTATTAAAACACATATTCACTATCAGAGTGAAAGTGTAGGGCTTTACTTTAAAGATTAATAGATTATTAATGTTCTTTATCAGCTGAAATACACATATTAATACATAACTTGAAAAAAGAGAAAGTTTTAGGAATGGCATTTTGCTTGTACATAAGGGGATGTGTGACTTGAGCAACTCCGGTAAAGTTTTTGTACAAAAGCTATAAAATAAGTTAGTTCCATTTGTGATACTACTTCATGTTTGTATGTATACTCAGTAGGCTTTTTTCTATGATTTTTAGTAATAAAAATAATTCAAATATTTATACAAAACAAACTGTCACCTAGTGTCAAATTCAACAATCAAAATTACTTTTTTTGTTTTCTAGAGATCAATGGGACTTTTTGTGTCTGATGTGTTTTTTTCTGTTGTTTTTACAGAAGACAATAGACCACTTCACAAATTTCACTGTCATCATAACTCCTGCTTGGTATGTACTTGATCTAGGTAAAACTAACTGTGACAGCCATATAAGAGATAATCTCTTAATCATAGAATCATAGAATTGCCTGGTTGGAAAAGACCTTTGAGATCATTGACTCCAACTGTACCTATCCACTCCTAAACCATATCTTCGA
>NW_010297477.1:136315-143217 GCF_000700745.2 Antrostomus carolinensis | reverse complement strand
CTCCAGGGATGGTGACTCACCCCCCTCCCTAGGTAGCCTATTCCATTGCCTGATAACCCTTTCAGTGAAGAAGTATTTCCTGACATCCAATCTGTACCTCCCCCGGTGCAACTTGAGGCCATTTCCTCTTGTTCTATCACTAGTTACCTGGGAGAAAAGACACTCATCTGCCTTGCTACAGCCTCCTTTCAGGTAGTTGTAGACAGTGATAAGGTCTCACCTCAGCCTCCTCTTCTCTAGGCTAAACAACCCCAGTTCCCTCAGCCGCTCCTCAAAGGGCTTGTTCCCCAGCCCCTTCACCAGCTGGACACAGTCCAGTGCCTCAATGTCCTTCTTGTAATGAGGGACCCAAAACTGGACACAGTACTCAAGGTGCGGCCTCACCAGTGCTGAGTAGAGGGGAAGGGTGACTTCCCTGGTCCTGCTGGCCACACTGTTTTTGATACAGGCCAGGATGCCGTTGGCCTTCTTGGCCACCTGGGCACACTGCTGGCTCATGTTCAGTTGGCTGTCAAACAATACCGCCAGGTCCTTTTCTGCAGGCAGTTTTCCAGCCACTCTTCCCCAAGCCTGTAGGGTTGCATGGGGTTGTTGTGACACAAGTGCAGGACCTGGCACTTGGCCTTGTTGAATCTCATACAGATGGTTGTATTGGAAAATTAATTGCAAACACTTTAGTGTAAAAATTTCTTATTCTATAAGAATATTTCAAAAGCTATATCTGAACCTTTAAAATGTATAAGGAGCTATTATAAATATTTGAAAACTCTAGAAATGTTTAAAAAAGCTTTGGGGGTTTTTTACAATATTTTTTGAGCAATTTGAATTAGCTCCTTTTTCATTGCTCATTTCTTATTTCCATGGGTTTGAGTCATAGCCTAATATTGGTACAAAACCTGTTGTGTAACATCTGAGTTTTAAAAGGCCATGATAATCATTCATTCTGCTTTATATTAATTTTAGAAGGAAAATAATTAACTTTGCCTACTGTAGTTTCTGTCATACTGTAACTCATACTGGAAGACTTAATTTGCCAAAAGTCCATGGGGAGGATTGAATGGCAGTTGATATGCCAGAAAGATGCTGCAAGTCAGAATAGTGGTAAAATGTTTTGATTTCTATTTTATCATTTTTTCTTTCCAGAATTTGCATTTCTCATAGCTGTGTTGGAGATGATCCCATAAACCATATAGAAATAAATTAATTTGAATAATAAGTCTCTGGAATCATCATAGAAAACTCTTAAATTGAAAGAAAGTTTTTACTCATATGCTAAATCTTCAGCTAAACTGATAAATTAGATATCACCACTGGAAGGTTTATGATGGTCTTCATTGTCCTTAGGTCTTGGCTCATCTGTTGGGAATCCAGGAAGAGATTCTACTGATATGGTGGATTAACAAAGATAACACTGTGAAAAATAAACTGAGATCATGGAAATCACACCTGGAAGTCCACCAGACAACTATACAGTATTTTAATCTTATTTTAAATTCCATTGTTCTAAGTTGTTTGGATTCATGAAAATACCTGTTACCTTTAAATTGAAGCATACTGTAAAAATAACATGCAAGATAAAAGCTCTTCAGTATATTTGTCATTAAAAAAATACAGCTTGCATAGCACAGTAAATGAAAATATATTTCCAAATATTACTGCATTAAACAGACTGGTTGCTTTAATACTTCTTATCTTTCATGATGACCACTGACATGTGTTTTCATGTGAACTGATCTAGTTGCTAAATTAAGAGAAAATGAGATAAAATATAGCTTTGAATTATAATAATAAGACTGCTTTACAGTAAGATTCTAAACCAACATTTGAAAAACAAACACTGTTCATTTTCTGCTATAAAGAGCATCAGACTATATTAAACATTCTTTACATCTGTAAGGGAATCAGTTCTCTGATATGTAAATAACATAGCTCCTTACACAGCATCTGTTTCCATCTCAAGATTAACCTTGTTGGCTAAAAAATGTGATATGGGTCAGCAAAAGGTTAAAGAAAAAGTTACTGTGATGAATAAAATGGCATTAAAAATAAATTTAAAAATCTGCACAGATTTTTAATTTACCTTAACTTTTGCTCCTAATATTCTAGTGTAAAATTATCACACTTGCATTTATCTTGAGAATGTTATGCCTGGTTTATAAACCACAAGCTTAATTAATGCAAAATAGACTCATGGAACACTCTAGGTTCAAAATGCCCATTTAACTGAAGCCACTCTAGTCCTCCTCATCATCATCGTCATCATCTTCTAATTCCCTCTAGCTTTATGGATTTCTCCATTAGGAAAGTCTGATTTGGATGTCAGTTGTAAGTCTCTCAGTCAGTGCCTGTTTTGGTCATGTTGCAAAAAATCTCCAGCTTGCTCAAATGTGAGATTTCTTTTGTCACAGAATCTGGAAAAAAAGTGAGATATTAACTGTTCCAAGAAGGAAGTGTTTTCTTGATGAGTAAGCTTTCTGCAAATCAAGGCATCAGAAGTCTCATGCAATGACATTTACAATTTGTGTAAGCTGTGTTCCATGCAGAATTCTTTAGATGATACGATTGATATGATATGGTATGATATGATATGATGTGATATGATATGGAAAAATGTGAATCTGTAGTAAACTCAAGCCAGAGCCACTGTGACCTAACACTGCTGAATAAAGTTTGAAAAAAATATTCTTTCGTCTCTCTTCACATGGTTCTATTTCAAATAACCAGCTCCTTCATGTTGTCCAGCTAGCTGTTTTCCAGGAACTTTTTCCAGATGTAAGAAGGCACATCTTGCTATTGGGAATTGAAATAAATTCAAAAGGATAAAAAGGAAAAAAAATGCTTAAAAATTGACAGTTCTAAACTCTTTGCATCTCAGATCTGTGACGTGTAGCCTCCTTCAATTTCTAGTCCGAAGTCAAGGCGGTTCTCGTCTCACTGGCTAAGGACTCTAATTTACTTTCATTTTCTCCAATGATTTTCATAGCAGAAGTAGATAACTGTAATTTGATGTAAACATAAAAAGTAAATTTTTCCCCTCAGAAGAAGTTTCCTTCATGCCCAATGAAATAACAATTTAATGTCAATAAAATCACTTAGCAACACTTCCATGCATAATTTGTCAGAACCTTCCTCAGACAGATTAACTTCCTTTGGGATTAAAATACTGAATGACAAGTGGTGAAATGAGAGGCATATATTTTTTTAAATCTGCTTATTCAAGATGTTAGGTTAAAATACAGTGAATTATATATTATATTTCTATTACTAATACCTTTATATTATTTATAAAAATATTGAAAACTTTAAGAGCAAAATTCTGCTGCTCAGCCCTGTCAGGATAAAAGCCACCTGGCTCCTATACACAGCATAAGTTTGATTTTGGCTGATGAATATAACACATAATGGAGAAGGTCCACCTAATCAACTGTCTTGTCTCTGGTAGTGGACATTACAGACACTTAAGGAAGGAGAGCAGTAAGCTCCCACAGCATCTTCCATTCTGCAGCTTTAAGACCTGTTGAGTCACAGATGGTGTAAGTGCACTTAATATGCCCCACTCACTTTGTTTCTTTGTTTGAGTGATTTTCCAACCTACATAAATTTTTTATATCAACAAAGTCACATGGAAATAATTTCCTCAGTTTAATCATGTATGTAAAAAGTATTACCTTTTGCTTGTTTTAAATCTGATACATTTGGTTCTTTGATTTTTTCGCTGGAAGCAAATAAAAAATATCCTGCTTGATCGTGGCTGACTATGCACACAGTGAAAGAATTAGTTACCTCACATTAAAATCATGTCAACAACATTAGTCCATGCTACTTCTGTAACTTGTGATTTATTCTGAAGCCACAGGGTTTTCTTAAATAATACTTGTTGGATTACCATGAAGCATATCTGGGTTTTGTTCTCTTCTTCTGCACTTCAAACTAAGTCTATACCAATATTCCAGATTGCTTATTAAAGATATTTTTACATTACATAGGATAAGAAGGGCCCTTAGAGTTTCATAAATTAAGCAGGTGACCCTAATAGGTACAGCATGCTGTCTTCTTATGCTACACAGTAAGCTTAGTATCTCATGCAGTGTTTTAAAGTTTGCTCTTTGCAGCTATAATATGTGAAATGTACATTCAGTTAGTGGATGGAAATCTAATGTATGGAGATGAAAAGGGCAAGGTCCTCCCACAAATGTCTAACTTGGCAAAAGTGCCCTTTCCACTGTTTTTGTAGCCCCTATGCCAAGCATCCTACACTCCAGTCTGTAAGAAGAGAAGATCCAGCTCTTCCTGTGGAATTAAAATATTCATTCCAAGCTAATCAGAAGGGGTTGGTTTTCTTTGTTTGACAGGTTGATTTGGATAAGTAAACTGCAGGGATGTGAAATAACAACCATGTCCCTCACTCTACAGCTATCAGGAAGAGCGACAGCATCACTGGGGCTTGCAGGTGCTATGAAGTTTGCTCTCACAAAAGCTTTTAATGTTTACTCCCTTCTCAGGTTACATTGCAGACATTTTTCAACTACTGCAATCATCTGAAACAGAAGTGATTTTCTTCCAGGTCCTGAAGTCACTGAAATTTGAATCAAAAGCTGAACTATTTAGATTAAGTCTCTAGAGCCTTACAATGCCACAAGGAATTGTTCTAGTTTAATAGCAACCTGTGCTCACCTTTTCAACCCTTCCCATAAAACAAACAGACAGTGGAGTTGGCCTAGTTGAAAAGACTTGGCTAGATTAGCATTTTCCTTCAAATAGACATCTTCATTTAAGCACTTTAATCAACAAGTACCTACAAGGAAAGGTAAGTCAACGCAACATCACCTCACAATTTTCCTTAGGCCCATGCATGTTATTAGCATTTACACTTACTCCTGTGAATAATTTTTCCATATGCTTGCAGTAATCAGAAATAGACCTTTTACAGTGGTCAGTACTTTTCTCCAAAGTACTGCTGTAATTGACATGTCATAACTGAAGGCTCTGGCATACTCTACACCTTTTCAAATGTAAAGAAAAATGGACAACAGGAGGGAGTCTTTTGCTCACAGCTTCAGCAAATTAGCAGGTTTCAAATAATAATAATAATAAATAATTATTTATTTACTTAACAGAATATACCATCCCTGAGGCATGTCTAAAACATGTTGATTTCCTCCTTTTCTTTAGTTATGTTGCTTCCTCAGCACTATTCCAGCAGAACCAGCAGGAACAAACTATAATGACTGGGTCAAACACTGAAGAAATAGCTTATAGTCTTTTTACTGAAATCTTGCGGTGCGCAGACTCAGCATGATCAAAACCACTGAATTTTCTCTATGACTAACTGGTGTTTTCATTACTGCACTGCTCTCCATCTCTACCTTCATACATGCCAACTGTCCCATTTTCAGCTAGACAATCCTCATTTTTCTTATCTGCTTTCAGCTGTCACATACTTTATCTGTCATGTCCGTTTTGTTTGCCCGTGCACATTAATGCAGCTGAAGCAGAGGCAGTTAACGGCAATACTTCTTCCACAAGGATGTGACAGGCCTGCATTATTGGTGAATTCTGCATTTGGAGCAGGCTGAGAGTTAAGCTGAGCACTGTTTAATCTGTTTAATTTGAAGGTGCAGGGTGCGGCTAACTGTTCAATCTTCTGGCTGTTAGCACTGCACTAAAGATAGCTTCAAAGCAGAGTGAAACCTCATGGCACACTCTGTGCACTGCCTTCATGTAATATAAACTGAAAAGAGTTATTTATATATTCATACAATAGTACTTCCTTGTTGTATAAAACATCAGAGCCCTTTTTAATATATGACATTCTGGTGCATAAATCTCAAGCAAGTCAATCCCTTAAAGCACAAATGAGTACAATCATTTTAGATACCAGTTTTCCTTTTTTTTTTTCACAAATAAATGCTCTGTTAAATAGATTTCGGAGACAAAAATAAATTAGATGAGAGGCCTGAAGTACTGATCTCATCAGATACCTCTCAGATCCATTCTCAATGCCAGCTTTTCAAGCAGCTAAGCTAGAGTTCAGTACTTTTATGATCATCACCTGTTAAACAAATAGCACATTAAGAGAGCTATGTAATTGCCTCTTTTTGAGGGAGAGAGACAAGTCCAAGTTTCCTGGCACAAATAGTCGGTGCAATTGAGTTTGGTGGCATAAGTTTGTGACCTCCAATACAATGAGATGAGGATTTTTGATCTTGCTTTCTTCCTTATATTTCCTTCTAAGTGGAAAGCTCTGAAATTAATAACTAGCTTCAAAGTATCTACATTAATTTATTGTATGAAATAATAATAACAATAGTAATAATAATAATAACAACAATAATAATTTAGAGGACACTGGTAACTGTGTTAAATAACCTAATAAGGCTTTCAGTGGCAGGCATCATAACAAGAAGATGATTCACACAGCACACATGAATGCTTGTCATCCTCAGGGGCGAACTACAGCAAGTCCTATTAATGATTCATAGGGTGGAGTTTTCTGGTAGAGCTGCACCTTCCAGTTTAGCACATTGACATTAGCATTGTCAGTAGATCAACAGTATTCAAATAAATGCTGAGCTCACTCAGTCCCAGGCAAAAATGCCAAAGGCATACCAGTTAAGTATGTGGCATAAATGAAGGAAAGGAAGGAAGGAAGGAAGAATTAGAGCTGCTGGAAATAAAAAAAAGAGATCTAGACTAGTGCATTGGTCGTAAGCAGTGCACACTAGCCGCACATGTGACAGTTATTATTGTAGTTACAAGCTGCTCAGGAATACCAGGAGTATAACAGAGGCACAATATATTAGGGTCATACACTATATGCCCTGTAACACAACTCTTAGTGTAAAATGGGACCAAACGCAGATTTTGTTTTACATTGACATTATGGTATTAATGGTCTTCCA
>NW_010297477.1:135947-136272 GCF_000700745.2 Antrostomus carolinensis | reverse complement strand
GCCCCCTGCCACATCAGGAGCTTACATTTCCAAATCAGGTCTGCCAAGCAGATTTCCTTTAGCCAAGAAGTTCCTTCTGTTCAAGGACATGAGCTATGGGAACAAGTCACAGAACTGATTTCCAGGAGCTCAGGATTCTGTCCTTCCCAGGCTGCTCTCCTGGAGCAGGGAGCCTGGAGTGGAAGCTTGTACTAGGGCACCTCTGTGGGGTTTGAGCAGGGCTAGTGATGAAGCAGGGGTTCATGCTGGATCTCATCACAAATCTCCAAGGGCTACTGCTCTTCTCCCCCCCCCCCCCCCCCCCCCAAACAGAACTCTTTGACCC
>NW_010297477.1:127090-135927 GCF_000700745.2 Antrostomus carolinensis | reverse complement strand
CCCCCATCATTAGATGATGACTTGAGCTCCAGAAGGTTCTCAGGGCTGTTTCCAGCCCCAAGATTCTCAGACCAGTTCTTCCATCTTTTCAGGAGTTTTTGCTTTCTGAAGGGGAGGAAACTGGAACAGGAAAGAGAGAGAAATAAATCAAACTATGCTTAAAAATATATTTTAATTCCTTTTCTGTAGAAAATGTCAGGATTTTACCATATACATACCAACTCAGACTGAATTTTTAAAAAAATATCAAAGTATCCCATGTATCCCTAAATCCAACATTTGACCTACTCCTGTTATATTCACACTGAATCATCTTAATGAAAAAGGTCTGTTGTAGCAAGATCTGTTATTAGTATCTCTTCCATCTGTCTGTATTTATTCACAATGAAATGTTCATTCATTTTCACATTTTTTTAGTAATACTAAACATATCAGTATCCTGTGAATTATGATGACGGATATTTTTCTTTTGAAAGATTGATAGTTCAGGAGAGCAGTAGACAGTAGCTCAGGAGAACAGAGAGAAGTGCAGAATGCTCCCTGCTCTGAAGTTTACAGCAAGAGCATGTAGCTCTACTTGCCTACTTTGAAACCAAACTTCAAAGTAGTCATGTGTGAAAAATGAGCACAATATGACTATTTACCATATTAATGAGAGAATATGAATATACTCCCTTATTACAAGAAATATTTTTGTCACTTCTTTTCTTTTGAAGTCAGTTGTTGATTTTAAATCAAGTGGTTAACGTAATTTCTGTCACCATCATTTTGAATGTATGTGGGTCACTGTGTTTGCATTAAGTGTCAGGATGGGAAAACTGCTTTCATGAAAACTATGCTTTCATGTAGCGAATTTGAAAGATATTCTTTCCTCCATTACCCATGTGTCCTCATTCCATTGGAGAATGATACCATTCGAAAGTAGGTAGTCAGACTGATATACAAAGGGAAACACTTGAAGCCCATCTATCTTGCTTGGAGGAAAATTCAGAGGCTTAATTCATTGCAGTTCTTTGAAAACCTAAGATGAAGACACTATAGAATTGTAAAGTACTGTTAGAATTAAAGGAGCAGGGAAAAAAAATCACCTTTTTAAATTCAAAAAATTCTCTGTGTAACCTGTTCTGGTGTCACAGTAAAGAATTTCTTCCTAATATCTAATCTACATCTACCCTCTTCCAGTTTAAAGCCATTACCTCTCATCCTATCACTATATGCCCTTGAAAAAAGTCCCCCCACAGCCTTTCTGTAGGCCCCTTCAGGTACTGGAAGGGCGCTATGAGGTCTCCCCGGAGCCTTCTCTTCTCCAGGCTGAACAGCCCCAACTGTCTCAGCCTGTCCTCATAGCAGAAGTGCTCCAGCCTTCTCATCATCCTCATGACTCTCCTCTGGACTCAACCCAGTAGGTCCATGTACCTCTTGTGCTGGTGGTCCTAGAACTGGAAGCAGTACTCCAGGTGGGGTCTAATGAGAGTCGAGTAGAGAAGGAGAATCACCTGCCTTGACTTGCTGACCACACTTCTTGAAGCAGCCCAGGATACAGCTGGCTTTCTGGACAGCAGGCACACATTGCTGGGGCATACTGAGCTTTTCATCCAGCAACACAATTTATCACGGAATAATTCATGGTGAAAAGGATCTCTGGAAGTCACCCAGCTTAAAGTGTGACCAGCTGAGGTATTTTTTTCTTATGCAAGCCTTCCACATTTCCAAAGATAGAGAAATTTCCAACCTTTCTTGGACTCTTTTCCAATGTATGGCTGCCTTCACTGGGAATTTTTTTTCACAAATATCTAACTGGACTTTGCTTGGTTGTAACTTGTATATGTTGCTTCTTTTTGCACAGTCGTGGCTCAAACTTGGTTCTACCTTACCACTACAGGTTTGTGTGGCAACCACTGGCCTCTGTTTACCAGGGGACCTTTACTGGTGAAGCCACTGTCTGGCATGTCTTGTTCTTACTCTTGGCTCTGGGGTCACATTACCTTACACAACTGTCCATTCTCCCTTGACATCCTGGGACAGGCATATAAAAGGGTCTTGAGTTGCTCTGCTAGTTTAAGAGGAAATACTAACAATGTGCATTTTTGAGCTATTGTCTATCTGACTTACACTTATTAGTTTAGCCTTCTTATGAAAAAATCACATGGGAATGAGTAAAAAGTGGATAAAATTAAGTAATAACACATAGTACTTAATACTATGCAGTATCTGCAATATATATCATAGGTCTTTATTTTTCCTCATGTTTCTTCCTCTCTGACTACAAATGCCAAAAGTAACCTAATGTGCCTTTTATTTACTCTGCATTCCATTCTCAAAAGGCTCTCACATAAGAATGTCTGTCCACTGAATTAATTGTCAACAGATGAATTATACTCAGTGTTGATACAGATGTTTTGATAAGTTGAAAACTAACAGTTTTCCACAAGCTGTTTCTCGAAGATAAGGTGAGATTTATATGTATACTATCAGTTCTGGAGAAGTGCAAAGAAAAGTTGGAAAGATACTGAACCATAAGTACATGAAAGAGCTGGGGTCTAAATCAGATCTTAACAGAGATCTTGGCCCATCTTAGGTGACTTTTTGGACAGGAAAGAAAGATCAATCCAGGAATGCTAGCTAGATATTGACTACAAAATTTTTGTCTTTTGTGAAATAGAATATTGTCCATCAGAATTTGTTAGATAGCCATAGCAAGATTAAAATTTGCACCATGTGGAGAATACAAATGCAAGCTTCTTCACATACACTGCGACAAATCATATGTAAATAGACCTTTTGTTTTGTAAGTGTAGCTCAGGCATGCAAATATCTACAGTTTTCAAAAACATTGTTCTTCAGAAATAATATCTCCCTGTAATGGGCATAATGCTGTGCCTCTGAAGTAAACAGGAACTTTGTCAAAGGCCTCAAAGGAAACAGGCCCAGACTCAATCTGCAATGTGAGGTCTGGTTGTCAGCATCCTTGTTTTGTTCATAAGCACATTCAAAGACTGTAACCATGTATTTAGAAAGGTGATTGTCTCTTTAGGCTTAATCCACATAGCTGAATGTATCTGAGACTTTTGGAATTTCATGTCTTGTCAGTGTCATTCCAGAGAGAGGTTATGATGTTTTTAACTTCCGTTTCCCACCACATCACACAGACACATTAAATGATCCAATTTAATATCAAGCTTTATAATTTGCTGCATCTCTTCTATGCCACTTCAAAGAAGTAACAGAAATCACAACCAGACAACAGCAACCTGTATCTACCCACACAAGTCCAGTTGGTTGAATGTTTGTTTCAGCAATTCTGTTTACATCTCTTCCTTCATAATACATTTATTGGAAAATGACTGTGATTTGCTTCTGTTGCTGAGATAAACTATACATCACAGAGCTCCCACTCTTTTATATTACCTCATCCTGGGCCTCTGTGGACAAAGCTAGCGAACATTTTATTTCCTCCCACTTGAACACACTGTTGTAATTAGGTGCAAGTTGCAGGACACCATTGTTTTACTTCCCAATCCTTAAAATCACAGATCAGAACTTGAGCTGCAGAGTAGAGAACTGATTTGTTATTTCAATCTTTTTTTTCTTTTCTCACTGTTCTTATTGCTAACAAGTAAGGAAAAAGGAATTTAAAATGTTGAAGTGCTACCAATAGGACTCTCTAAATGGCATTTCACACACAATTTGGTTTGGTTTGGTTTGGTTTTTTTTAAAAAAAACCCTGGCTCTGGTCTAGTTGGACAAGCAGACCCAGATGACCAGGTAGGGAATGTGAAAATTCACAGATGAAAGAGTTTTCCATTGCTGAGACCAAGGAAGGCACTTAGAGACTGGCCTGAGAGGATTCTTTCCCAACCAGACCATTTTCTACCAACCCCAGAGACACGGACAGAAGAGAGCACAGGAGGTAGGGCCACAGCGTGCGGTTCTGTACAGATTCCAGTCAGCACTATTGCACTTTGGAAACTTTTAAATGCTGTCAAAATTTATAATCTCTGGAAAAGCAGAGAGTGCAAAAGAATGCTAAAGCATTGTCAGCCCACATGCGCTGCATTTGGAAGTTTGCATTCTGCTTCTTAGATTTCACCCTATTAAAGAGCCCAATCATAAACACTTTGTACTACACACTGTATCCAGATATTAAGTTGACTGATACCTCCCGCTCCTTTTATTCTTTTCTGAAGACCAGCTAGGCTTTCCCAAGCATTCCTTGACAGTCAGTTAACACCAGTTCCCTTGGAGAAAAGAAAGGAAGTTGATGTAAATTATATATACCTGGAAAAGTTCTTTGTGAGTAGCCAGTTAGACTTCGGTGTTTATAGAGCTTCAAATCTGACTAAATATCTGATGTGACAGAATACTAAACTTCAGAAGATAAAATTCAGTTACTTTCATTGCCCTGGAATTTTAGAGATTTTTAATCCTTCAAATACAAAATTATTCTTGCAGAGCTCACAGTAGGGGATTGCAGAGAAAGTCTGTATAGTATTTACTTTTAAAATGCATATTTTTCCATACAGTATTAAGAAAAAAAATGGAGAACGCAGAGAAACAAACCAGCACAGGCTTGATTTTATTTCTTTAAAGTATCTGGAGTGACAAGATCTGATACCTCTTTCAAACACAACTGTTCCATCATGTGTCTACAGCTGTAACCTAGTAGAGAAAAAGATTAAGTTGAAGGAAATTTAAGCCACAGTAGGCCTAGTAAGTCACCTGCTAAAGACTTTGGGTTAGCTGAATTCCCGGTTAAGTCATTCTATATTCTTTCTCCGAAAACATCTGTGCTTAGGAATGGAATGGTGTCCTGTCTGAAACTATCACAGATGGCAATGCATACGTACGGACTTTTAAAATTTCTTATGCTTAGCTAAACATATCTGCAGTATTGTGATATTTTGCAGATTGTACAGATTTGTTTACCTCTTTCTGAGAAGCATGGGTGTAATTTTTTCCTTTATAGGCTATCTTATTGAAACCACTAACTTGCAGTTCTTTGAACATGACCAGATCAGGTAAATGAGTACTAAGGAAAATGCAAAATTGAGATGTACTACTACACAATCCTATCTCCACTCTGTTTCTTTGATCTGGCATCAAGTTATAGAGTCTTTCAATTTGTAATGGAAAAACTAAGAAAAAAAAAAAGTGTGAAGATATGGGTTTTTTTCTTGTATATCACATATTTAATTTTTCCCAGGTAATCTACAATTAAAGTCAGAAAGAAAATTAAAATTACTCTGAACAGACAATAGTTTATTTTACTAGATGATACTTTAGTCCATGGAAAGATTGGTCCAGATACCAGCCAGAGACTGGAAAGTGTATTAGTTTTTGACCAAATGTACATCTTGTCTAAGAGATAAATTACCAGACTGTAGAAGCCCATGTCTGCAAGCGATGACGCATAAAATCTACTACTGGCTGTCACTGGTCTTTTCTCTGCCTGTATCTTTGATGTCATTTAGATGCTTGAGTGAAGCCACCTAGATGTCTTTAGGCAAGCAGAAATCCTGCTTAATTGTTATGTTGGTTTAAAGTTTTCTTTGTTTTGGGAGCTTCAAGGGAGCTATGAGAAGGTTTCAGAAGTTCCATAAACATTACTGATTTTAAGATAAGACAGCATTATCCTTTTTCACTTTCCCTTAGTTATGTTCCTATTAGTTCTCTGTCAAATTTAATATTTTGGTCTGAAATCTTTCTGTTCCACAGTGAATCCAGGAGTTCTTTTACAATAGGAATGTAAGACTGGACAAGACCATGAGGACCTTTTTATTAATTCCCTTGAAATCACAGGAAATACTGTACTTGATGACTAATTTCAGGGAATCCAAATAATTTCTGCAGTACATGTCCCCAGTATTATAGGCTAAAATATCCGTTCCAGCATCCATTTAAATATATGACTTGTAAAAAAGACTGAAAAGGAGAAATATAATTTCATGTGGAAACAGAGCAGGAAAGAACAGTAAGCTAGCTCCCAGGGGTAGCAAAGTTTGATAAGTAAAAAAGGTTACTGGTCCAAGGAAAACTGTTAGGATCACCTATGCTTCAGTAATTTCACATTTCTGTTCAATGTGTTGCAGTCTTGTGCTCAGTTTAATTTTGAGTGTGTGAGGGAAATATGTTACGGTGGTTCTGAGAAATTGAAATTCTCCTAGTTATCTCAGAACACCTTGCCTTATGGACATTTTAGCTGTGACACATCACTTTGCCCTACAGGAACACACAAAAGCCATGAAAATAGGAGTCGCCTTCTACCTTTCTCCCGGCCTCAGTCATTAGACCCCACTGTAAACCCCAGAGCATGAGATTAATGTAATTTAAGTACAGGGCAAACAAACAGTGATCCTGTAACAGTCAGATACATCCTCTTTTCCCTTAGGGCAAAGGGATCACAGCAAAGCTAAAGATGTAGCTACCTTTTTGTGAATAGACAATGGGAAAAGAAGATACAGAGAGTCTTTACCTGCTTGGGAATGGGACAATTATCTGTGCTTTTAGAGGTTGTCTTCTGTGGAATGATAGCACAAAGATGAATACAGAGAGAGTCACTTGTTCCTCCTCTCAGAAGTCAGAGCTGAGTACATAATAATCTATGGATTCTAAAAAGAAAACATAGAATCATAGAATTATAGGATGATTAGGGCTGGAAGGGACCTTAAAGATCATCTAGTGCAAACCCCCCTGCCATCAGCAGGGAAACTTCCCACTAGATCAGCTTGCTCAAAGCCTCATCTAGCCTGGCCTTAAACACTTCGAGGGAGGGGGCATCCACAACTTCCTTGGGCAACCTGTTCCAGTGTCTGACCACCATCACAGTAAAGAATTTCTTCCTAATATCTAATCTACATCTACCCTCTTCCAGTTTAAAGCCATTACCTCTCATCCTATCACTATATACCCTTGAAAAAAGTCCCTCCCCAGCCTTTCTGTAGGCCCCCTTCAGGTACTGGAAGGCTGCTATGAGGTCTCCCCGGAGCCTTCTCTTCTCCAGGCTGAATAGCCCCAACTCTTTCAGCCTGTCCTCATAGCAGAGGTGCACCAGCCCTCTCATCATCCTCTTGACTCTCCTCTGGACTTGACCCAGTAGGTCCATGTACCTCTTGTGTTGGTGGTCCTAGAACTGGATGTAGTACTCCAGGTGGGGTCTCATGAGAGTGGAGTAGAGAAGGAGAATCACCTCCTTTGATTTGCTGACCACACTTCTTGATGCAGCCCAGGATACAGTTGGCTTTCTGGGCTGCAAGTATACGTTGCTGTCTCATGTTGAGCTTCTTCTCCACCAGTACCCCCAAGTCCTTCTCCTCAGGGCTGCTCTCAACCCATTTGCCAGCCAGCATATATTTGTGCTTGGGGTTGCCCTGACCCAGGTTCAGGACCTTGTGCCTTGATGAACTTCATGAGGTTTGCACAAGCCAACTTCTCAAGCCTGTCAAGGTCCCTCTGGATGGTATCCCTTCCCTCCAACATGTCAGCTGAACCACTCAGTTTGGTGTCATTTGCAAATTTGCTGAGGGTGCACTCAATCCCTCTGTCCATGTCACCAACAAAGTTGTTAAACAGAGTAATGTAGATACCATTCCCAAGTACCTTCCACACAACATTCAAGGTACTGGAATCTATTTTCAGCACAAAAAAATACCCTTTGTCCATCCTTTATACCCTATATGATGCCCCTGAAGCTGTGATTTCCACTGGAAAACCACATTTTACCACATACCAGTGTGGTATAAACCAGAGTTAGATGGTTAGTCATGGATATGATGAGTAATTTTCACAAGAGAGAGACAAGAAATAGTGCTACAATGAACCTTGCACAAGGAGTTGTAAGGGAAGACAATCAACTTTGTCTGATATTCTTTTCACCTTTATATCCATTATTTCTCTTGAATCTGTTTTTGTCCAAGGGCAAAATAATCACCAGGTATAAAATAAAGTAACTCTCCTGAACTCAGTGGAGCTGCATTAAAAGAAGACTAAGAAGAATGTCCCTTTCATTTAAATACTATAAGATCAGCAGTTAATGGGATAGATCTGAATACCAGAAGAATTTAACTGTTGAATATCATGGCAAATATATGTTTGATAATTACTTTATTGATATTATTACTTTTGGGAAAGAAATACTAAGATATGCTTCAAAGTGTAATTTAGCCAATATCAGAATGGCTAAAGCAGATCAGGAGGTCTATGCAAAATTTGCTTTTGTCAGAGTAAAGAGTGTTTATATATACATACGCAGCATAGCTTTGGATATTCAAAGAAGGAAAAAATGAAAGGGGCTACTGTGAATTTTTGGTTTGCATATATCTTGTGAACTTCAATGAAAATAGCTGCTTTGCAAATTTTTCCATAACATCTTTATGAAGATGCTAAAGTGCTCTGGTGAAAACACAACAAATAGAACTGTACATTGTTGTTGAAAAAAAAAAGATGCTATTGATTCAACTGCTGGCATATATCACTGTAGAGGAGAAGAAGGTTGAAAGCAGACCAGAAGTGTCACAACAGGGTCAAGTGCTTATGATTTGATAAGCATTCAAAGTTTGCATCAGTTTGATTGAACTGCCTCAACATGGTTGGTACATTTCTAGTTGTACACAATGTTGGGACAGTGATGTGTGGTGGGTTGACCTTGTCTGAATGCCAGGTGCCCAGCAAGCCGCTCAATCACCCCCTTCTCAGCAGGATGGGGAGGGGAGAAAATAAGATGGAGCAAAAAAACCCACCAAACTGGTGGATTGAGACAAAAGTCAGTTTAATAGAAGCGAAGTAAATCAAAGCTGCGCAGGCAGAGGCAAAGGAACGAACTATTTATTCTCTACTTCCCA
>NW_010297477.1:103299-127022 GCF_000700745.2 Antrostomus carolinensis | reverse complement strand
GAAATAACGAATGCCCCTCCTTCCCCCTCTGTTCTCCTTGCTTATATTTCTGAGCATACGTCATATGGTCTGGAATATCCCTTTGGTCAGTCTGGGTCAGCTGTCCTGGCTGTGTCCCCTCCCAAGACCTTCCCCACCCCCAGCCTACTGGGAGGGGGCAAAAGTTGGAGAGACAGCCTTGATGGTGTGCTAACACTACTCAGCAGTAACCAAAATATTGGTGTGTTATCAACACCACCTTTCTAGCTAGCAATACAAAACACAGCGCTCTGAGGGCTGCTATGGGGAAAATTAACTCCATCCCAGCCAGACCCAATACTTAATGCCACCACTAACTCAGCCACAGAAATTTGACTGTTTCATATCTATTAAACATGGAAAGAGAATCCTTGTAGGACAGATGCAGCAATGGACTTGCATGTGTGGGTACAAGAAACTAATAGGAAATTAAAAAAAAAATAAAAAAGGAGTAAAAGGGGGAAAAAGTTAATTTATTTGCAACCAGGTTATGGGAATGAGCTGTTACCAGTTAAGTAAAAACCTTGTGCCCTGTGTATTAGGTAAAACATCTCTTCAGGACCTATTCTAAGCCATTAGCCAAAGTTTGGATGACTCTGGTAGGTGCACTTGTAGAAATCCAACAGGCCATGGTATTGGCTACCAAATACCAAAGATCTTGCCACATTAGTGGAAGATCTGAGAAAGCATCAAAAAATGCCACCTAGCCTAATTACGAATTAATAATTTGTTCTAAGTAGAAAAATATATATATATAAATCCCCCTTGGTTCAGCAAGGTACTCAGTACAAGACCAACAATAGGAGGAAAATTAAAATCCTCAGCAACAGAAATCTCTCAAGGGATCCCAGTGGTTTAAGACTATGTCTCCCTGTGATTTTTTTTTTTTTCCTTGTCATTGAATAATATAGAGAACAAAGTATCTTGGAAAAGACAAATATTCAGTCAGAATCTAGTTGTGATAAAAGTTCCTCATTTTCTTTTGACTAAGGTTAGTTTGGATATTAAATCTATTCCTTAAAAAAAAAAGAGTATGGTTTGATACATCATGGCATAAAAACAGCTTAGTAAGAAATGTTACATGGTAGTTATTTTGTAGATTTGGGTTTTTTTCCTAACATAATCAGTTTATTCATATGGGGGTTTTTGTTTGTTTGTTCATTTGTTTATTTTCATTCTGGGATGGAAATAATTTCTTCTTTCTCAGGAGAATGGGGTCCAATAGCAAGTGTGGTCTTTTGTTACATTTGTCTAGAAGCCTGTAATTCTCAGGAATATCAAAAGCTCCAATTTATTTTCTCATTTAAACAACAAAAAACCCAGAAAGTATTAACATGAAATAGAATTCTTAGTTTAAATGTAGCTATGTAATGGAACTGATCAAATGGACTGAAGTATTTATTTAATTAACTGTTATTTATTAGGTTACTGTATTTTCCATTTACATAACAATATTAATTTTCATAAAGCTGTGAAAGTTTCAAGTCCTGTTGGGTAAAATCCTGTAAATATAACATAATTCTTGAAAGAACAATCTATTAACTTATTTTTTTTTCTTCTTCCTGATAGCATTAGCAGTGTTACAGATTTCCAGTGTTCTTCTAACCCCTTAGGGCATCTAAAGAACTCCAGGAAACAAAGGTATCTTTCAGTACCTTCTGTTGTTTCTACAAGCATGTAATATTTGATGTGATATACATGCCCTAATAGCACAGGAAACACCATCGCCTAGTGTGATCATAGCATATACCACATACATAGTGCAACCTCTTTTTTTTTCCTATTTTGTTTTACTATTTGGTATGCAAATCCACTCCATGGTAACCTTATCCATGTGCTGCCTGTTCTGCTCATGCAAATCTTTGTATATATCCTGGGTTCTGATGCCATCTGCATCTGTTTACATTCCTCACCTTTAAAAAAAGAATAAGGATTTAGCTATACAGGTGGTGAAGTAAAACTATTATCAGAGATTATCAGGAAAATATGCTATTTTAAAGACTTTTAACAATGTAATCACCCTTATTCAGGGTAGCATTAATACAGTAACATATTGTGTAATTACTGTTAGAGTTACATCGCTTCAGTAGAGACATCATTACATCAGGGGTGGGGAGGAGAGATATTTTACTTTTTATAACATTCCCAGTAGCTCAGTTTTATATGAGTCCTCCAGTCAAGGAATTGCAGTGACATTCTGATTTTTTTTAGTAATAACTCTACGATCTACTTAAACTCTGTTTTTGAGAGAGAACAAGATATTGTTTACAGTAGCTGAGGATTACTCATTGGTTTTTACTTCTGTCAAGAATCACAGCATATTTCCGCACTATTTGTTGAAAGGAAAGGAGTCATCCTTGCAAACACAGAGTAGTTGTCCTGTGGTTAAATGCACTGAATAGCCTGTATAGGTGATCAGGTACAGCTTACATTTACAGCTGTACCTGATCACCAGGTAGTCTTGCAAAACATGCCTTACACAGTAGGATTTCTCTTACTTAATCTTTGATATCTAAAGGGTACATTTCAAAGTCTGAGTTAGTTAGCCTTAGACCTCTGAATAGTCATTGAAAAGTAATAGACATTTCAGATTAATGCATCTGATCTATCTCAGATAACAATATTATAAAATGAATTAACACGTGGAAAAGTACTCCATTGCTCTCCACTGATAATAGAAGGAGCCTCCATAGACTTAATCATCTAGTATTGGACACTTTGGTAAAGATATATTAATGTCCCATCTGAAATATCTAAACATCAAGGTGTATATTATTTCTGTATTTCATAGAACTGAATTTCAAGAAATACAAGTATTTGCTGTGGAAGTGGGAAGGACTAACGTGAAGTTCCTCACACCACATACGTTACTGCGTGACTTAAGTGATCATGTCACTTTCCTTTCTTTTAGATTACTGTGTTCACTCAGTTGATGCATTGGTGTGTACACCAGGATAATAATGTGCCTCTTTTCCAATTTGTCTTGTCTTGTAATTATAATTCTTCATATAAAAGAAGTCAATTTATTTAACAGTGTTTTCATTTTTAGGCAGAAGGCTACTGCATGTTTTGTCAGAAAGTGGTGAATGTCATGAACTAACAGTAAGGATTTGTCTAAACTAATAAAAGTGAAAGAAAAAAACACATTCCAAAGTCCTGGAGTTTTCAACCAGTCAAAGATGCAACAACAAAATCAAAGATAATTTTCTTTATTGGACTTCCAGCTTTTAAAGGATCCTCATCCATTTAACTATCAGAGTTGTGTAAAATGCTTAGATGAACAGCATAAATTCAGTTCAAATAAGTACAAGAATTCCCCAAGTCTGTTACAGAAATAAGAAAACAAATCAGAACTACTGTAAGGACAGCTGTAGCCAGCTGTCTTTACACATTTACAGAACAAGTCGGATCCTGAAACTAGACAAGGAAATCACAGAAAAATGTACCAAATAACAAGAAGTATTTTATTAAAGTTAGGATATTCAGATAACAGACAATTGTGTACAAGTTACCAAGCCTTCAACTGATGGATATCAGTGTAGTTTTATGGAGGTCAAGGACCTCACACTAATTTATCCTAATTAATTACATCCTAAAGTAAATCTAACTTCAATTAAAAATATATTATTAGTTTATCTAATTCTCCTGATCTCTGTTTCTTTATTATGCTCCTGGTACAGACATGTTAACAGAAAAAAAAATAAATATTACATGACTTTTGGAGTTGTAATTAAATTCATTCCCCCAGTGTATTACTAAATCCATTTTCTCTAATACTTTAGCCTTCTCACATTTCAAAAGCACTTCTCATTGTCCTTATGCTGGCAATGATGCCCCTCTTTGCTCTTCTTACTGTTTGCCTTCAATTATTTTATTCTTGTCTTCCCACCACTTTTTTCTTTGGTCCTTTATCCTTCTTTGCAGAATAATTATCTCTTGCACATCAAAAGTACATTTGAAATCACCTGACTTCAGGGAAACTCAGTGTTTCTTCTTCCTAGTTAGTTAAAGCCTGTTTAATAAATCGAGCAATCATGAACCCAGAAAACAGTTAGTATCTCTTCACAAATGGAGATCAGGCCTTTTATAGGTTATATTTCAAACCTAGTTGATCCTGGAGAAGTTACACTAATTGTACAATAGATATACATAAACCTGTTAAACCTTTGCTTTAATAACTTCCACATAACTTGATGAATTTAATTTGGAAAAGATTTCAAACTGCTACATGTGCTGAGTTTGCATATATTTGACTGCATTTATGTCAGCTTAATTAAATTAGTACAATTTTTGAATAGAGATGAAACTAGAGAAAAAAATTCAGAGCATTTTTATATATTTATTGGTCTTCAGTATGGATTGTCTCTCTGTTTTAACTTTATGTAGTGTGAGAAGAATCTCTTGGCAGAATTACCGAGGTCACAAAAATTATTAATAATTTCTTCAGTTCATATTCAGTCCTGTAATTTCTTATCCAAAAATGAATAAATATCAGTTCTGCCTCTTCTTAAGGACAAGGCTTTATGTTTATTAGTACGCCTGTTCTCCCTATACCTATGGACAGACTTATCTATTTTATTTTTTTAGAAACTAAATGTTTTACAATATATACCTCACTTTGCTAAATTTGCAATCAGCATGGTAGGTTAGGTTGTTATTTCCTATGGATATGAAGTCATAGCACTGGGTGATGGAATAAAACTCATTTGTACTGGGTGTTGTTCAAATACAGAAAAAAAAATTTGTCTCCCCTAGTCTCAACAGAAGTTACGGGGCAACACAGAGGTCAGTGATATATATTTAGTTTAAGTCTGTTATTTCTAACAAATGAGCTTACTAGACCATATTTAGTATTCTTCAGAATTAATATGTCTTTGGTGGAATGGCATCAATGTATTTTAAATTAAAATCACTTTTTTTTGTAGTTGTCCTTAAAATGCAATTAACTGCTGCTCCATTCTGTTCTATCATTCAGGTGCTACTTCAAGAGCATTAACTCAAACCTCTTGACTCACCCAGCATCTAAAATGTGGAGAATGAGAATGAGAAAGTGATTGGTGACAACCAGCATGGCTTCGCCAAGGGCAAATCATGCCTGACCAATCTGGAGGGCTTATATGATGGGGTCACACAGTTGGTGGATAAGGCAATCTACCTGGAATTGTGCAAGGCGTTTGATGCTGTCCCGCATGACATCCTTGTCTCTAAACTGGAAATATGGGTTTGATGGGTGGACCACTCAGTGGATAAGGAACTGGCTGGATGGTCGCACTCAAAGAGTTGTGGTCAACAGCTCAAAATCCGAGTGGAGGCCGGTGACGAGTGGTGCCCCTCAGGGTTCGATATTAGGACCGGTGCTGTTCAATATCTTTGTGGGAGACATGGACAGTGGGATTGAGTGCACCCTCAGCAAGTTTGCCGATGACACCAAGCTGTGTGGTGCAGTTGACGTGCTGGAGGGACAGGACGCCATCCAGAGGGACCTTGACAGGTTTGAGTGGTGGGTCTGTGCAAACCTCATGAAGTTCAACAAGGCCAAAGCAAGGTCCTGCACCTGGGTCAGGACAATCCCAAACATAAATACAGGCTGGGCGATGAGTGGCTTGAGACCAGCTCTGAAGGGAAGGACTTGGGAGTGGTGGTGGATGAGAAGTTGAACATGAGCCAGCAATGTGCGCTTGCAGACCAGAAGGCCAACTGTATCCTGGGCTGCATCAAGAGAAGTGTGACCAGCAGGTCGAGGGAGGTGATTCTCCCCCTCTACTCTGCTCTCGTAAGGCCCCAACCTGGAGTACTGCGTCCAGTTCTGGAGCCCCCAACATAAGAAAGACATGGACCAGTTAGAACAAGTCCAGAGGAGGCCACGAGGATGATCTGAGGGCTGGAGTACCTCTCCTGTGAGGACAGGCTGAAAGAGTTGGGGCTGTTCAGCCTGGAAAAGAGAAGGCTTAGGTGAGACCTTATAGAGGCCTTCTGAAGGAGATCTACAAGAAAGTTGGGGAGGGACTTTTTACGAAGGCAATTAGTGATAGAACAAGAGGTAAAGGCTTTAAGCTGAAAGAGGGTGGGTTTAGATTAGGTATTAGGAAGAAATTCTTTACTGTGAGGGTGGTGAGACACTGGAACAGGTTGCCCAAGGAAGTTGTGGATGCCCCCTCCCTGGAAGTGTTCAAGGCCAGGCTGGATGAGGCTTTGAGCAACCTGATCTAGTGGAAGGTGTCCCTGCTCATGGCAGGGGGGGTGGAACTGGATGATCTTTAAGGTCCCTTCCAACCCTAAACATTCTATGATACTATGATTCTATGATTCTGTATAGCTTTAAAGAACAGAACCATTCAGTTTATCAAATACAATCCTTTTAAAATTTCTCAGGCAGAAAAAAATAATCATGAAAGCAGAAAGGAGAGAGATGGAAAAAGACCTATTAAACATTCTCGCTTTCTGTCACAGCAACATTTTCCCCTAGAGTCTTTTATTTTATCTTTTCAAGCTTTAAATCTCTTAAGGCTTCCCATTCAATTTTCATTGTGAAACTATTTCAGTGCCAATCTCCACTTCATTATACTTCCCCTGATGTTCACCTTATGTTTATATTACACAAAATGACAGATATAAAATGCCTTTTGGTAAGCAACTTACGTATGGTTTTTTTTTCTTGATCTTATTCAAACATTTCTGGAAGAGCTCCTTGAACGGGAGAAAAATATATTTATGAGAATGGTTGCTACCACTGATTAAATTAGTCCACATTTGTATAAGCGTTTCCATAAACATGTGGTTTCTATTTTGTGTTTTGATATTTGTGCTTGGAAGTGGGAACATTAGTTGACAGAAAGAAGGCACAGGGTATGAGATTGAGGAAACTAAGGATCTGCAGTGTGATATAGTGAGTGTCATTTTCTGCATAAATAGTTGTGTGAAGGAGTAGGCCAGACAGAGAGGCTGATCTAGTAGGAGGCAAGTCCATATGCATGGCCTACTACAGCTATGTTTCAAATGCATAAGGAAAAGGATTGAAAGGATAAGGAAAACAAATGAACAAAACTGTGAAAGGAGGGACATTTTAATGAAGATACATACCTTTTTTTTTTATCCTCAGAAAACTTGAAAATTAAGAAAATTTTAACAAATAATATTTTAATCTTTTTACCTCTTTGATTCATTTGCCACCTAATTTCCTAACTAAAAGCTACACTTTTTTGTAAAACTTAAGCAAATCAGTTAACAAAAATGATAGAACACCTAACTTACTTAGATAATAGGTCATGATGAAGCAGCTGTAGCCTTCAGTTCACAGGTGAGAACATGAAATACATCTGGAAGGCATATATGGTCTGATGAATTATTAAAAAAATACATTTAGGAAAATTGTACTAATTGCAACAAAAAAAGGCTATAATTCAGCTATCCATTGTTTCTCAGGAGTAAACTGCCCAGCTCTGAAAATCTTACTATGCATTTCTAAAGTGATATATGCTTTATCATAAATACACAAATTCTTGATAAATATAGTATCTAACTACAAATCCTTATACATAAGATGCTGATGCAGGTTAATATTCATGCTGTGTATTGTTATTTCAACTTCATAAATCATGGCTTTTAGAAGCAGGTACACAGCATAGTGTGAAGGAAATCTGATCATAACTTTCTACAAAAAAAAGATTTAAAAAGGAAAATGTCAAACTTTAAATTCTGCTCCATGCTCTATTTTTAGTCTTTGTTTAGTTAGAAGACAAAATGAACACCTGTTTTGAAAAGTCTTTGTGTAATTCTAGAGTGGAGGAATGGAACAGCTGTGTTGACTGTACCAAAAGAAGTAGGACACCCAAGAAAATTGCACATAGATTCATACTTCGCACTTGATTTATTTTTTTAAACTCAGGTTAAGGAATTTCAAAGTTTAAACAACTTTAGTTCTAAATAAAGCTGCTATACAGTGTAATACGAGCAGTTATAAATGTCCAGGAATGTTACAATTCTTTGCACCTATTGAAAGTTGAGGAATTCATGCAAAAGATGCCAAGTTTCCTATAAACTCCACTAAAAGATGTTTTCTTTCAAGGCAGGGAGAGAGTACAAAGGGGAGTTGTGAGATAATAAATCAGTAAGTCTTACAGCTCCATGTCTAATTGTCCAGGTTGATCTGTGGCCCATAGGTGAAGCATAGCTGGTGTAAAGCGTAAAACAGATTTGTTAGCAGTGGTCAGTCATTCAGACATGCTAAGGCTGCTCCAACTGCAGCAATCTTCTGTCCAGGTGACTCCCTGTAAATCTGGCAGAAGTTGTAGGCTAAAGAGTAATAAAAGCACAAACCTTACATAGCTGCTGATCTCTAAAATGGTAATAGCAAAAGGAACCCTGAATTCAAAGTAGTCTTGTGTACGACAAACTTTAAAGTACTGTGACTAGACTGTAATATATTACTCACTACCTTTTTTGTTGTGCTGAATTTGATCATTTAGCATGACAAATTGGCCAATATTTCATTGCTTAGCCAAGCACCTAATGTACCATTCAAATTTCCATTCAAATGGGGCTGAGTTGGAAGAGGTAAGGGGTTCTTCCATGGAAAAAAATACCCCAGAAAAAATTGTTCTCCTTTAGTCTTACAACTGGCCAGAAACCACAGCTACGGCTGCCTAATGATGGAACTTTACACAGATTTCAGGGGTGCACCAGCAAAACTTTAGATATTTTTACTTTACTGATTGGTGAGGTGGAGCAAAAGACATGAGTTACTTTAAATCTCAAGTTATTTCCCTGAAGATGAACACATGCAGTATGAGGCTCACAGGTACAATGAATGTTCTACACTCACGTCTTTCCCCATGTCTTTGTTGGTGTCAAGTATTCATAAACAGGTCACCTAGGGAATTCCACATATGCAGTAGACATCTGGTTCATCTAAAACTGGAGTGTTCTGAAAGTCGCATTCACCAGGAATTTTACATCAGTCAATTATCTTGCAACTGCTGTCTTAGTAAATGCTCTTAATAAAAAAACTTAATACACATTTTCCATCATGGCCATTTTGTTTCTTTTTTTTAATTTTTTTTTCTTTTTTTCTTTTTTTTTTTCCCCCTAGGGCTTGATGCAGCTTATATAATGAAGTGTTCTGTTTACATGAAAGTAAATCTGACTAGAAGATTTTCCAAATTGCCCAAAGACTCTAAAAAACAAACAAACAAAAAAATAAACCCCACACACAAAACCAAAAGCAAACCTTTCCATTATAACAGACTTATTCTGTATTACTTCATGCCTGAATTGCTGGTTGGTTTAAGAGACAACTTTGTTCACATTCTCTCCTTTATTAAAATAATGTTTTCACCCTGAATTCTCAAAGGAATACCAAAGTTTGGAAACTGGACTTCTCACATCATATACTGGTCCTCAGAAAATGTAATTACAGAACAAGTCATAGCTAGGAGTGATAAATCTCTGGCATTAAATGAAATAAAGCATAACTTGAATATTTTAAAATCAAATAAAAAAGAATAATCTGTTGCATAGCTGAATGATTGCATGAGAGGGACACTTTGTGCCATTTCCTGCCCACATACTTTTGTGTGTTTCTTCTGCATGAGAAGAGCAAGGACTGAATGCCCATGCCATGCCTTCCTTGACTGCATAAAGCTTTAGCTTCAGCATCTTAATCTGTCTGCTGCAAGAGCAGAACGTTCCCTTAGGAGTAAGAATTGAATAGGAGAAAATTTTCTTTGACCTTCAGTGTCTCAGGTTTCATTAGACAGTGTGCCTGTTTGTGTGTTTCCCCTATATGGAGTAGAATGTGAAGACTCAGAATAATTTTAATTATTTAACTATTATCATAATGCAAATTTTCATGGTACACTAATAGAGGCCTGTGTTGCTAATTATTGCTAGTCTTTAGTCTTACTAGAAGAATAGTAACCACCTAAGCATTGTTTTGATTGGTTATCAACAATGCAGATATATTTTTACTTTTGTACCTTTTACCCCTCTGAAAAGTGGTGTGAACTGATCTTTTAATCTCAATTATGTGTATAAATGAGAAAATAAATATTACCATCAAGTTTCCTCTGTACGGCTATGTGTTTGCCTGCCTGTTCAGAAGAGACTATACTTCCTTTGAGTGACCCTCTATGTGTTCCTTACCAACTCTTCCAGAAAAGGAAAAATCTCACTATATGGAGTAGAGAGCTGGGGGAGCTGGGGCAACAAGTCAGTGAGTACCACAAGTTGGCAGGTCAATTCTAGCAGAGGCATATATCTTGTCAGATTAGCACTGTTCTCGGTTTCAAACTGTACAGTGTATCTAAAAATGACTAATAAAGCAGCAAATGAAAATCACTTGAAGAACAAAATACTCTGTAGCGTGCTCTCTATTGCTTCTGAACTACACCAGGCAGCCTCTCTTCTCTTACTGCACTCAATCTTTCATAATCCCCCTTAGATCAAGTTTTTAAAAGATATTGTGTATTTAGAAGGAAGGCTTCTAAAATGTAATAAATGTTGCTGGGCTTTTGTAAATCTAATATTATCTGTTATCTTTACTTCAAAGGGCAGAAAAGCTGCTGTTACCAGCTGGAATCTCTGACTTTTAAAATGACAATGTAACTGAGCCCACATTCCTTATACAGGTCAGGGAAACGGGATACTATTGTAACTCTAGTTAAAAAACATCAGAGAGGGAACTGAAGAGGCACCAAGTGAATTTTTCCTCCATTTTTTTGTTAACTGTCAAAGTGATTTGTAACAATTCAGACAAAGACAGTCTTCCTCATTAAACCGAGCAGTGGACGCAGTCAAAAATACCCTGCCTTTACCATTATTCTTCATGCCACTGGTCAGTATTTTCCAGGTCAAAAGGTATAACTAAAACAAGGTTTGCAGGAAGAAGCAATGCCTTTTAGGAAGCCTAAATACAATACTGTCTCTTTCAAATTATTGTGGTGACTACAGCATTTCTATCAGTAGTGTGGTTGTGAAAGCTTCCATACAAAAGACTTCTACCAAATGACAGCTATAATGACAGACCAATGGCTGCTTTTGAAATAACAATTTCAGTTATTTTGTGCAGGTAGTCTGACTTTTTTAGATTTTATTAGAATATGAATATGAAGAACTTTATTAAATTATACTATTCTAAAGTTCCTTCCAGATTCTTGCTCTAACTCTGTCAGTAAATACATTTCCATGGGTCCTAGTAGTGTTTGGACTATAAACCATCTATAGCTTCCCTATTAAAGTCAGAGCTCTTGGGAGGTTGTCCTGCAGTCATCCATGTTTTCAGAAAGTGAATGGAGAATAGAGATAATGAAGATGGGACACATTTCCACATTAATCATCAAAAAGTTATGTCTCTAGCCTAAGATATTTGTCAAATTGCTTCTAAGCACTGTGGAGAGAAACAGGCACATCGGGAAGGCAAGTCCATAGACAGCATCTAAAACTGCAAATAGCAGACTCTGCCTTTAGAAGTGCTTCCCTCTTGCCCCACTAATTTCTGGGGAGCCTAGAAAGACTCAAAGACTGATTTTAGAGGTTAATTTAGGAGAGAGAAGTTCTAACCAAAGCATAAGTCAATATAGTTCTATCCTTTCTAATGATTTATTTAATTCTACCTTTTATAATTGTCTCTGTAGTTTTAAGATAATTTTACTTTTGCAGACCATTTTCACATTGAAAAGTCTACCTCGCCATTTACATTGGGATTACATACAGTAATATGGCAAACATTCAGTCAGTGTTGAGAATTTATCATTTTCAGATTTTGGCCTGTTACTCCTTTTTTACACCCTCTCTTACTACAATAAATAATTCTTTTCCTGCAGTGCACATCAATTTCCACCAGAAAACTTGGCTTATACTTTCAACTCTCAGCTTTTTAAGCTACCTAAAGAACAGAGAATAGAATCTCCCCAAAAAGAAGATATCTTCCCTTTGATACTACTGAATGATGTGTTTGGCCTTTAGTCTATGAAGTTTGGACTTTGTTGATCTGGATTCTCCCAAGAGGGGGTTGCATCCAAATTTTGCCCTTGTATAACCTTTCTTAGCTTGTGAATTGACAAGATCGTAGCACATGATTTTATGGTTCTTCTTAATTAATTTGCCATTATATTTCCTCAATCTTGAGAATGAAAGAGAATTTTAGTACTTTATTCATTTTCTAATATCTGTCCCTTGGCTGCAGTCCTGAAGTTAATGTTCACTAATAGTGTGTTCTTTGTCTGTGCAGTTACCAGGGTCATCATGTTTCAAAAGAGGTCTCCAGAATATAGAAACGATTCTTCAGTCACTGTTTTTCTTTGTAACAGAGACCTTTTCTATGTTCCTTTTTCCTTTATAGCCTACAGCTGAGATGTTTTGCTGTACCAATTTTTTATTTTCTGCACAATCTTATTCTTCAGTTATCAGAGAGTGAACATTACATTTGATTGTTTTATTAGACAAAGTCACAGTAGAGACTGGTATAGATTACCCTAACCAGAGAATATTTTGATCTGATTTCAGTTTATATGCAATGACAAAATACTTATTTTAAGTTGTCTTCTTTCAGGATGACATCAGTTGCAAACAGAGTGGCAGTTGCAAACATAGTAGAATGAGTATGGTTTTTTAACAAAACAGAAATTATAATCAAAACTATTATCCAGACTGAGCAGTTCTGATTTTCTCAGTGAAGAGAATTGAATTGCTTTCAGCAGTTTTGATTTTTTTCAATTACTTTTACAAAAAAAAAAAAAAAAAAAAAGTAAAAAAGGTAACCAAGAACAGAAACAGTCTGAACTTTGGAAATAGGAGGAAAACTAGAGGAGTGAGAGAACAAAAAAGGAAACTGTTATTTAGATTTCATCATGAGGCTTTGCATTGTGTAATGGGAACCTGTGTGGTTTTAATCAACATTGTATCACACTGGAGGATAAAGAAGGGCTTGAAGTGGGATCTGAAATACACCAGTTATAGTAAAAAATATATTAATTTCAATAGCCTGAGGAAGTCTGTCATCTATTAATATATTTGCAAAGGAAATGGTTTCCCTTTAAAATATGGTGGACACCTCTAGCTTTCTAAAGCAGCCTTCTTTCATCTGCCAAACAATTCTGTTCACCTTCAAAAAAGATTACCTATGATGAGTGTTCTTAATTTCATTAGGTAGTGGATCAAAAAATATAAAATAATTATATATTTCCTTGGGTATGTGTTGTTTCTGTCATCTTGTTGATGAAAAACCCACCAGAACTTCACATCTTCAGACACTGATGAAAGGGAAAAGATTTGGAGCTATACGAGTGTTCTGGAGTTCAGAATTACAACTTCATAGGGAAAAGACATTTCCACATGGAAAGGACCTGCAGTCCTACTCACAGATTTCCTACTGAGATGCATTTAAAAGCCTTCAGAGTGCTCCATGAACTTTAAATTTCAGCTGACCTACATCTTTGCATTATTGCCCTTGATCTTTTAAAAGCTTCCAATTCCTTTTTATAATAAAATCCCACCAAACTTCCTATGACATATCTATTCCTTTCAGAAAGCCACATACTTTAAAATATCTACTAGCAGCCTGGTAAATTAAAGTGAAATTAATCATACTTTGGAAAGAATTTAAGACATTTTCTATAAATAAATGGGAGAAGCTTGTGTTAGACAAACATGAAACTTAATCTTGTGTGGCAGGATTGCTTCAGGTGCTTAGGTATTTGGCAAACACTCTGAAATATTTTTTTTTAAATAATACTGTTAAGTTAGCAACATGTTTTACATTCAGTTCTTACATAAAAATACACACAGGTATACAGTCATTCAAGATCTGATCATCTGTTATTTCAAGTTCAATATGATTTATCTACCTTTCTAAAAGTACTAAGAAAGCCTATTTCTTCACATTCTATATTTTCAAGAGAGTTTACTGTTTATGCAGGCTGGTCACAGTTGGGCATAATATATCTACGTGTCAGAAATTGGAACAGGCAGTAGACATTATGGATGAATTGCCAGGAAATTACCCCAAGTGTGCTGACTTCCCAAATTCCTTCAAATGACTTAACAGGCTTGACATGGCAGCTCAGTGTTCAGTTTACTTAGGGGACTTTAGGAGAATCAGCACTTCCAATCCATTGCTAAGGTTTGGGTTTTTCATATTTACATAGCAATAAGGAGCTTAGGGAATCTGTAACTGGCAAAGGAAAACATTTAAGTCAGTAGTATTACCAGTAACAGTGTTTAAGTTCATTCGTACAATTCAAATTAAATGCCTTAATTTTTCTAAGAAAAATTAAATGAGCAGGTCATATTATTATTGCTGAATTGTTGATAAGCAGCATCACATTTGATCTGAAAAGCTTTTTGTTCACTGCAGCACCTGCAGTAGCAGACACACTCATTCTTGATGAGACAATGAGTGTGTAAGGGTGACAGGCTTTATGGCAAAAGGCATCACATACCTTCCACAAATCAGTCGTTTGTCTAGTTCTGGATGGTATAATTCTGTGACCTATGAAATTAAAAGCAGAAACCTTGATTTTTTCT
This sequence comes from Antrostomus carolinensis, assembly GCF_000700745.2. Classification (NCBI taxonomy): domain Eukaryota; kingdom Metazoa; phylum Chordata; class Aves; order Caprimulgiformes; family Caprimulgidae; genus Antrostomus; species Antrostomus carolinensis. The sequence continues at coordinate 112,484 of NW_010297477.1, read as the reverse complement.
TTATAGCTCCTTGCATCATTCGGGATAGAGTATGACTGTCAGGCTGTCATCGCTACATGAAATTAAAGGCATTTTGCAAGTGCAGTGTCATTCTGTTAAGGTTAGGGAATCCCCCTCTAATGAAACACATTTTGGTCTAGCATCTGGGAATTTATATATGAGGTAGGTACAGTAAAATACTTGTTCTTGTTTATGTTAAATTTACCCTCATTACATTTTCTGCTGTTATTTTAAAAATTAGCAAAAAACTAAAGCAAATGAGGGCTGTCCAGACCTAGTGAGTGATGGAAAAATGGCCTCCAACAAGATTCTTCTAATTTGGAAATAATCAAACTTACAGTGTGCTAAACTGTTTGTTAATGCTACAACTCAAATGTTATTCATGTTGTTAGAGCTTGACTGATTACTGAAAATTTGTGACACGTTAGGTAGACTGCTGAAGATACCAGGAGGTAATTGGTTTGACTAAACCAATGTCCCTTTTTTACTATGATATAACTCTACAGCAATTAGGTTGTTCTTGTAAATGGCATGGTGACTACAGCTGTAAAAAGGCATCACTGCCATCTTCTGGTAACAGCTTATCTGGCTTGCCAGCATGTGGGGTTTTATTTATTTATTTCTCTTTTTATAGAACACTTCACAGGCAACCACGGGTTTTCATTTCTAAGACCTGGGAAATATAAGCATTTGTGCTTTATCATTTGCATTTTTTTTTTAATCAATAATTTTATGCTGCTTCTGAATTTCTGAACTGCTATATGACTCCAACTGGTGAAACATTCTTAAGAGTGATTTTCCTTTGAGTTTATAGATACCGTAAGTCCAGAACTGTGGATTTAATACCACAATCTTATATTATACTTCTGTCCCAAAGTGTAACTTACCTAATGGTTGAATGTATGAAACAGAAATGTTATAAGAAATTTCATGAAGATCAAGTTCAATTGAAGGTCAGTGATGCTAGTACGATCACCCTCTGTGATAGTTTAACCAGGACACCCTCATTTATATTTGCTGAGGATCTAAATCTCCTAAGCAGGTTACAGTTACATATTTGTTGGCATGGCAAAAATCTCCTCTCTGCTTCCTCCAGACTCCTCAGTGCCTCAGCCTTGTCTCTGATAAATTGGTGTATCCTCTTTATCACTGGTCAGTAAACAGAAACAGAATAGCAGCAGTCTGTCTTGCTCCAGGAGATGTACCTTGATTTGTGACATGATGTTTATGCATCTTCAGCATCAAGCATCATTGCAACTAATAGCTAATAACACTGCTATTAATAATTAGTTCTAATCATCCTTGATGATATATTAGTAATGTCCTCTCCTGGAGAGCAGGAAATCAAAATAAAAGGAAACTATGGCATGCAATGTTGCTGCTTTATAAAATGTAATACCCATTCCCTTAAGTATTTGTTTGGAAACCCCTTGCCATACCAATTTAAATAAGAAATGTGGATGTGTTTGGTTTTTTTGCTGCCTTTTTTTTTTTTTTTTTTTTTTTTTTTACCAGCAAATGCTCATCAGTTACTCAATTTAACATAAATTAATAACTATATACACATTTTTGGGTGTGAATATATACATAGGGCAGAAGAATGCAGACTGCTTTTGAACAGTGTTTTGCCTATGTTTATCATCATGCATGTCCATGCACAACAACAGTGGATTATTTCAGATCATCTGGTCAGTGTAAATGAACTAAAAGTTTCTAGTGTAATGAAAAGCTTGACAGTCCAGACTGAAGGCATCAGAGACTGAAGGTCCAATGGGAGCTTCAAGCGGCACTGAGCACCCCAGAACTTTGGCCTTTCCAAATCAGGCAATAGGGATGAGAATTTACTGGCATTGCTAAATGAGCAGCTAAGACAGCTGAGGAGTTTCCATTCATTTCTGGAGCTTCCATGCCAGCGGGAGCAGTGAGTTATTCTCACAGTTTAAATGGCTCTTCAACAGTTCCCTTGTTTTTTCCTTATCGTTCTGCACCCTGTTAAAAAATGGACAACACTTGGTCCAAAGGTGTCAACATAGGAAAAAATTGCATTTTATGGAGATGCTGTTGTGATCATAGAATCATAGAATCATAGAATCATAGAATCATAGAATAGATTGGGTTGGAAAAGACCTCCAAGATCATCAAGTCCAACCCCTGATCCAACTCCAATTACTATATCATGGCTCTAAGGGCCACGTCCAATCTCTTTTTAAAAACCACCAGGGATGGTGAATCCACCACCTCTCTGGGCAGGCCGTTCCAGTGCCTGATTACCCTCTCTGTAAAGAATTTCTTCCTAACATCTAACCTAAACCTCCCCTGGCAGAGCTTGAGCCCATGCCCCCTTGTCCTATTGTTGGTTGCCTGGGAGAAGAGACCAACCCCCACCTGGCTATAACCTCCCTTCAGGTAGTTGAAGAGAGTGATGAGGTCGATGATCAGTGATGAGTGATCAGCAGCACCATCTCCTGAGGCTGGTTATTTCACTAAGCTGGCATTTGTTCCAGCTTGTTAGAATGGTCCTCAGGTCCTCTGTGGGGCTGGGGTTCAGATCTGCTGGCCATATAGCAGGCTTTGTTTCTGACTCCTACTCAGTGTGCTGCAAAATTGGGTGAGCAAATGCGGCAGATCCTGTCAAGGTACCCCTTGCCTGTGCTGGCTTCCTCCTCACTGAACTGAAGCCCCAGCACCAGCATCTCTGTTTGACTGGTTTTTCAGAAGGGAAAATATACTTCTGTTGTACCTTTTCTGAATTGCAAGTCCAGCCTCGATTTGCAGGCTAGATATTAAAGTATAAATCTTCCACTCAAGTGTTCACAGCCACTGTGAGAGTCATATCACTCTTGGAGATATTTCCTTTTCAAAGCAGCAAGTCTGTCCTCAAATTAAAAGAGCTGAGATGGTAAATTTTTCAAAATAATTTCTTACTGGAAGCAGAGCTGTTCTCCATAAATGCAGGAACCAACCATCTTGAAACCCAGAGCTAGATAGTAGGTTTTCACTGTCCATTCATGCCAGTGACAGATGCCTGGCAATCAGGAGCTGCTTGTCAGCTCACAGACAGGAGGCACAGAATGTACACTTCTGTTAAAAAAGCAAAGAGGCTGTTGGTTAACAGAAACTTTTATGATGCAGTTGGCACACATTTTGGTACAACGTCACTCAACACATTTTAAACTGCAATGCATCCCCCAGCTGTGAGCCCGGTGGTGATTGTGAGGGAGGAAGAACCGAGGTATGGTAAAATACTTCTTGTAAGCAATTCTGAAAAACTGTCTCTGCAGCTTTAAAAAGCCCTCCTAAAGCACACGTCTCCAGTACCTACTGGGGTTTTTTTGTTGTTTTGGGGTTGTTTTTTTTTTCCATTTTATCAGCCTGCTGCTGATTCAGCAAATTGTGATTTGTTAGAATACAGTGACTTTCTGAATGTTGATCTAAAAGCAAACTGAAAAAAGAGATTCAAAGAAAGGACTACAGAACAGGCTTCCTTCTGCTGTTCATCCATTCAAGCTAGTTTCATGTTTACTAATCGATACTTTACAGGGCTTCCAGGAAATGAGAGTAAAAATTGTAGGAATTCATTCTTATCATTTAGCCATAACCAGCATAATACTGCAAGCAAATGTAGTCCTATCAATCAACCCTGCAGAAGTAACTTGCTGGGAGTAGTAGGTTACTGTTCTCAGGAAAGTGCTTCTGAAAATACATCCAAAACTTAAGGAAAACTGAGATTTTATTTTTTTTTTTTCAAAATTCTTTCTGGTCCTGAAGTTTGCAATAATCTCTCCACTACAAAATGCAGCACACTGTAACTAATACCAGAGATATAGAGGAAAGAACCTATAGCATGGAAAAATCAGTGACAAAACTAACAGAAGTAATACTGGAAGGTCTCTTATTCCTGGACTTTTCCTGGCTTAGCAGTCTTTATCAACAAAAATGAAAATAAACCTATGGAACTGTAACACATAAGGAACTGTATAATAGCTATTACACCTTAATGTCATTTACCTTTATCCTTTCTCCACAATTCTTTCTGTAATCTTTTTTATACCTTTACTCTGCTTAGAAGTTGAACTGGATTGTGGCACACTCCCAGGTGTTCTTAAATATCTGCAATATTTATTTTTAGCATATCAACTTTAACAACTCATTAAAAAGTCATCTTTCTCCAGTGTTCTCTTTGCAATGAGTCCTAGTATGTTGGCAGGTAAAATAGTGGATAAGAGTATCAACTTTCCTGTTTTTCTAAGAAGTTATTCATCAATGCAAGCATCACTTGCACCAATACAGTTATTGCCTCAGTGACTTAGTCTGTAGTTTTTCAGAACTTAAGATAGACTGGTATTAGTTAAATTAATATGGGTTTGTAATAGTAGCATTCAGGTTTGATTCATAAGATTTCCACACTGTGTTAGCTTTATTTCAAAGTTAACTATGAAATACTGGGGTTTTTTGTTGGGGTTTTTTCTATGTTATTCTTTCTACTTTTTTTACTCAGAATTTTCAAGGGAAAAAAATCATAAGAATTGGCAATTAACTATTGGAATATGCACATATTACATTTGCTTATAAAAGAATCATGAAGTGAGCATAATAAATGAATGTAGAAGTCTTGATGGTTCTCCTGGTTCCATATTATCATAATCATTTTAACAATTGTTAGCAACTTTCAAATAAGGACTCCAAACTTTCTTCGTGAGCCAGATCATTAGATTATGTGAACTATCCTAACCCCAGTCTAGAATTTGTTTGCTTCCTTTCAGCCTTTTTGCTTTCCTGGTTAATTCATACATAAGTCAGTGTTATGCAGAGCATGAACTAGAGCAGATCTCCTTCTTCAGGTGATTGTTTTTAATTTATTTTATATATTTAAAAAAAAAAAATTCAGACAGATTTTCTACTGTATCTACAAGCTAGTGGGATGGGAATTCTCAGAACTGAGGTTTCCTGTTACTGGGAACCATTCTTTGCTGGCATTAGCAGGAATTGGAGGAGTCTGATAAAACCAGAATACTGGGGTTTTCATTCTTCCCATGAAATATTATTCCATGATTAGTAGGATATTTTTCCTTTCAAATATGTAATGATTCCAGCACCTTTCTAAACACTGTTCAAATCTGGCATGTATGATAAGTGCTGCTTTACATGTCTGGCTGTAAGAGACATGATGTCAGCTTGGGTAATACCTTCCAACCACATTATCTTGCTGCTTTTATATTCTGCTTCCAGACTTTTGGAATTCCTCATCAGCTACTATACCACAATGTTCAAACTGGAGACTCATTGATCATTTTAACTGCTTGAGTGGCCAGAAGTCACCCTTCCTAATCACTATTGCCTTTAGTCACTATCATTGGACCAATTACAGGCTGATATTCTTGAACCTCTGAAAAATGTTGAATGCTTGAAAGTAAAAATAATACAATGCAACTTTTTTACACCCGTTATTTCTATAATTACAAGCCTTTCAAGCCTTTAGAATTCTTTTGAAATAAAGTATCCTGTAAAACTACTTGGTATAGATCTTTTATTTTAAAATGCATTTTAGTAATTCTGACATTTATGTAAAAGGCATAAAGATGTTAAGTCCTTGAGTACATATACTTGCATTTTTTTCAACTTTTACAAATGCTAAGCAGATTTAGGAAGTGGAAAGTGACTACTGTTTGTTATGAACTGTATTCATAAATCTGCCTTGGATGGACTTAAAGTTGACATGAGTAAATGACTAATGGACTTGAATTATTGAACTGTTTCTTGCAGTTCATAAATAACACACTTTTCCTTAAAGCTACCTATATTTTGTATTGCAAGCTTAGGGTCTAAAAGCTACTGCATCAAAATGAGTCTGGACTAAGAAGCTTTTTCAGAAACTGCCAGAACAGGAGATGTCATATATTAAAAAAATAAATGGTATTTATATGCCACAAGGAATAGGCACATTCCTTACGATAAGTTTACCTCTAAAATATGATTCTACTGGAATTTACTTTCTCTTCCAAACTTGTTTCGCGAGTTCGATAGAGTGGACAGTTTACTTTCAAACAGTGTAGCTTGATAAGAATAGATATGAATATTTCAATATGTTCCACTCTTTGCAGTGCAGTTCTTCTAAAACTGAGCAAATATTAATTAAACCTTGCAACACTCATTAAAGTTGGATATGGCATACACAGATCATTTTGTCTACAATTCAAATGCAATAACCTCTCCAGTAAGCACTTGTCTTTTTTTAGAAACTCATGGTATGAAATGTATCTGTAATCTATTTCTTCTTTGTTCAGATTTCAATTCTGGTGATAAAGATACACCTGTTACTAATTAAACTCAAACGTCGATAAAAGAAACTTAATATCATAAACCTGCACTTAAAATAGTTATATAAAAACTGTTGCAAGGCAGTATAACTGCTTGTATATAGCCATCTCTGTAAACTTTTACCCTGTATAAGATTGCATAGAGGTTTAACTAGCTGATTGTTTTAGAAAAGCATTTTTATTCCTGTTCTGTTTGTTTCCAAAACCATTCTCCAGCTTGTAGCAAGGCTTATTTCTGAACTCCTGTTGTTAACATTTTGATCAGTGAAAAAATTATTCTCAATTAGATCTTCTTATAAATTGTGAAAACAGTTTTTAAAAAGGTTGCACTGATGCTTTCACTGATTCTTTTTAACTTCTGTCCAATAATTTATACAAGCTCTGAGCATTGTTACCTGGCCCATGTGCAAACAACAGCATGTGCCTATGAGTGTTATCTTAATGAACAAATTTCAGGGAATAACTTTGGAAGAGACAGTTGTGTGAGCTTCATTCAAGAAGCAGTCTGCCACCAGACTTTACAAACAGCAGTTCTGAAAAATTTGCAAAAATGACTGAGTCTGCAGCCAGTCTCTACAGCTGTTTTCTCCCTTGCTCTTCTATACACATTCATCCATTCCAGATTTATTACCAATGAACTTCCTAAACGTCATTATCTCCATTTTGAGATTATGAAATTTGACAAATGTTCTTGCACGTAAACCTCATTCTCTTCATCTGGCACGTTTTGTCATTCTGTCAAACAAAGAAAACAGATGTTTTTGGCATGGCTTGATATTGCCTTTTAGAGGCTTATGGTTCTATTATCTTCTTCTGCTCATACTGATTTTTATTAGAAAACAACAAAATGTTTTCCATTTAGTTCATCATCATCTCAGATATTAAGAAATGAAGATTTGTTTGAATACGTTTCTAAAAAGTATAGTCTGATTCAATTTCTCCATAGAGCTTTAGCTAAGGCACCATCTGCTGGTGGTTCTGACAGCAGCTACCAAGAGAGTGAGATACCCATCACGGACATTTGAAAACATTCAAGCTCTTTTGGAGTAGGATCATCTCTGACTTAAGGGTCAAAGTAATATTTGAACATCACTTATGAAATTTTTTGTCACTGAGCTGATGCAAGTGGTTCTGCACATAGATAAAAATTTACCTTGGATATTCCTCTCAGGATAAGAAAAAAATTCTGAATATTTATAGGCCACTTAACACGTCTACTGTAGATTTGAAAATTTCTACAGAATAATATTCTGTTAGAAAATTAATTGAAAATTTTATTTTAAAATTAAAAAATTCTGTAACATGAATCAACATTGTTGTTCTCTTGTGTCTGAGGAAAAGAGAAATCTTATGTAAATAAAACTCCACTTCAAACTCATTTTTAAAAAGAGGGTTAAAAAGTTTCCTTTTTATTTCCAAACTTATTATTATATCATATGATTGATTTATTTAAAATATAAAATAACTAAATCTTTAAACTTCGTTAGACAAGTTTTGACTGATTTTTTTTTCCTGTCAGTGAGATTTTTGAAACTAGGCATACTTTTCTCAGGTCAGAACAAAAATAATTATTAAAATCTCACAATACTCTGCAAAAGCAAGTGTCTTTTCTCTGCTTATTTCTTCTACAGCTTGATAGGATAGCAATTTTAGACATAAGTTCTTTTTAAATATAAGCATATCTAAATAGTATACTTGTACCCAGAACATGCCAGAGCCAGAAAGACTCCTGTTTGCTCACTCCTGTCTTAGATCTGTTTTGCCATCCATAAGAAGATCAGGCCTTGATTCCCCACAAAAGACTAATCTGGATTTCAGACTTCAGGAATTCAGAAACAAGTGATTAATAGCAAATATACAGAATATAGTGCAATGAAAAGACATGGTCAAAAGAATATAGTATATAATGTATATACTATTAGTATATAATGTTTGTAATGACAGTATTTGCTTTAATATTATCTCAAGTGTGATAAACTGTAGCATAGTTTTCCATCTGAATCAGTCTATAGTGAGTCAGAATTCAATGGAAAACTATTTTAGCATCATTGTTGATCAGAAGCAAAATATAACAATCACTTTTTTGCACAGAAATTTATAAAATTCTCATATTGGATAGAATGGCAATCACTTAATAAATTAATAAATACAATACTGTGTCAGAATAGCTTGAGTACCAGGACTCAGGATAAGACAAGAATTAATCAAAGCCAGGTTCTTCGGCACTGCACCAAGCCCCAGTGACTCAGCTAGCAGCTAGGAAAAAAAGGGAGACAGCTGGAAATGCATGGAGAAAATCTCCCTTCACCCTCTGCAGAAAATGAAATGAGACTATTCTGTGATAATTACGCCAGTGTAGTGCCCTGTCTTCCACTCCATGGAGACCCTGGTGCATAGAAACTCTTTATCTGGCTCCATACTTCGTATTCTCCCCCACTGGCCCACATACATGACCAATAAAAATACCTGACAGTGTTGGCATGATCAGGTTTCCTAACCAATAACTTTTCCCAACTGCCTTCCCCTTGCTGTCATCAGTGCTCTGATGGATCTGAAACACAGATGAAAGTCAAAGCCTGCTACTCCTGCTCACCCATTACACTGTCAATGATTTTAAGTCAAAGACAATTAAGAAAAACAGATTGTTTTTCCTTAGGAACAAACTACTGCGTGAGACATCTGTTATTTAACAATACAAAAAAGACACACTAGATGAGGAGATCTGTTTCCACTGTAGTCTTTTTCACACATGGGGAGATGGCATCTGCCCCAGCGGGATTCACAGCACTGCTGCAGAGGAGGGCTGTGCATGTGGCTGGAGGAATGCCATGAAGATGCCTAATTCTTATTTACAGAGGTGATATCTGT
>NW_010297477.1:95483-103276 GCF_000700745.2 Antrostomus carolinensis | reverse complement strand
CGATCAAGCATACGAAATAAAAGAATTTTGGTCAAATGAACACCGAGTAAATCTGTACATGGTGCAGAATTTAGCCCCATATTTTATCAGAAAACCAGTGGTGTTTACAAAATGGGGCTTTCATACCTTTTTGCCTAAATTACAAAGTACTCAGTCTTCTCTCTAAAAGCTTAAATATGTCCTAAACCATTCTCTCTGATTTTGGTTAAAATTCATTGCAGGTCAGTTTGGTCTATACAACCTTATTATTTTATATTGTGAAATTTTCTTCTGATATACATATTTCCCCCAACCCTTGGCCTCCTTCTGAAGTGTTTAAATTGCTGGCCTGTTTTTCTGGAGTGAATAATGCAAGATACTCAGTGGGAAGAAAAACAAAGTTGTTAGAACCTTTTGTACATGTTTCTTTTTTTAAGTTTCCTGTTGGCTTAGGCACATTATGTTCCTCTGTATCACATCCTTTTAGAGCCATATGTGGAAGCAATAAAGTGTATCCCTGCCTTCAAAGATACAGAGTATTTGTTTAGCTAACTGACTAAGGAAAATACTATGAGCTCATTAGCAAGTACGGTTATATGTGGTCACTTAATCATAGAGAGCAGGCTGCAGAACAGAGCACAGGAAATATTAGTCAGCATAAGCAATGGATAACTGTCAGTTACTGATCTCAGGATTTCTTGCCAGGGAAAGGCAGACAGCAGGTTAGCAATAAAATACATCAAGTCTGCCAGCAATTTCCATTAAGATCAGATTTCCAACTGTAGAAATGTTTGCAGATACAGATGGTGACAGCTAACTAAATTCAAAAGGAGAATTTTCTTCCTTAAACACAAGATACTGCCTATTACAGTTGCAGTTCATGTAGAAAGAAAATTACACCTGATCAGGAAATCAGTTTTTCAAATGTTTTTTTCCATGATTTCAGAGACATATAGATGTGTACCTGCACTGCACATTATGGGGTAGTCCTATCTAAAGGAAGAAAAAAAATTAAAAATTCCTTTTAAAATATCTGTCCATTTCCTCTCTGTATTGCTTCAGTGTGCACCAATCAAGAATGAAGTGTTTTGTTTGCTGTGCAAATATATGACATGCACTGAAGAAAGAGACCTATTTTGCAGGACTTTGAGAAGTGCACATGCCTTGAACACGTCACAACCAAAACATTTGACGGTATCTTTTTTCTTCTTGTTAACAAAGAAAGGATTTATGTTTTCCTGACAGACGCTACCCCCCATAAGTAATGACTGTGGTATCAGGCTAACAGATTTGCCTGTCCTGTAGAGAGAGACAAAGCTTAAGAGGGAATTAAAATGAAAAAGTTAAAAGAAAACAGCCTTGGATGAAATACACAGAGGCAGCATCTGATTCTGAACTTCCATTATTTTTACAGGTAGAATTAGAAAGAGTTTAATTAAACATTAAAAATTATGATTGAGTTTTTATAAAGTCTGCTTTTTGGGAGCTAAGTTGTATGAGTTTGGAAAGATTTGCAAATATTTGTGATTTTTTTCTGTCTTCTCAGTCTCTAAAATTTGGCAAATCTTAGATTTTTTTCTGGGTGCTTTTTTAACAACACATGTTAGACTGACAGTTTTCATCCTCTGACATAAAGCAACAGTTAGTAGCATAGTAAGAATTGTCCGTGTGTCCTTACTGCAGCTCCTTAGCACCTTTTCCTTGAGACTTACCTCCTGGCACAGGCGTTGCTGCTGTACCACATCCCTTCAGAAGGCTGACAAACTGTACAAAACCACCGCCTGTAAAACCTCAGCTTTATTTGCCTCAGAAGGTAGAATGTCTTCTGATGAGTGAATTCAGGAAGAGAAAGCTGAGTCCCATAGTTAGTCATAAAAGTATAAGCCCCAAGGATTAGCTTCTGTGCCATTAAATCTCTACATGAAGACATGCACATTGCTGAGTCTACAATTCAACTGCATATAAAAATGTGATTTTCCTGTGTAATTTCGTTTAGGTTCCTGCTCTGGCAGGGGGATTGGACTGGATGATCTTTCGAGGTCCCTTCCAATCCCCAACATTCTGTGATTCTGTGATTCTGTGATTAAATAGACATGTCTGTAAAGTGGCTTGCCTCTACAGTCAAAAGAGATCTACTCAATGTAAAGAGTGGAGTGTAGGACACAGCTCATGTCATTTTAGAGAAGTTGTCTAAAATTTGCCAAATCAATTAATCCTTAAGTATGAATTATATTTGCTTCTGTTGACTATAAAGGCAGATAGCTCAAAAATGGAAACCAAAATTTAAAATGAATTACTAGAAAATATAAAGTGAGACCTAAGCTGACATCTTGAAAGGGTTCTCAGTATTGATGGTCATTAATAGTTAATAATGCTATTAATAATAGTTACTAATAGTATTTTTTTTTTCATTCCTATCTTTCTCTGGCTCAAGAAATATGGACAGTTTTATTAAAATACATCATAGACGTGGCATTTAATTCACTACACTTCACAGAGGATTGAAAGCTATAATAATCAAATCCAAAGACTGCTGTGAAGAAAGGAATCATTGTGTGTCTGTGGTTGTATTCAGAAGATTTATGGTGAATGTGAAAAAGGTGTCAGAGGTACAGCTGCCCAAGAGCAGAAGATCATCTTTCCTGAACTGAATCAGGAAAACAAAAGCTTCATATACACGTATCTTTGTTTTGTATCTTCCAAGACTTAATGGTTGCCCCAAGCTCATCTGAGGATAGTAACAAATTGTAATTTTCCTTTATTTTAACAAAATCTTGTTAATTTTCATTACAGATTTCTAAGTGTGGCAACACTGTGCCGAGTCTGAACAATGGTGCATATTCCATTATATTTCATTTTCCTTTGGTTTGCCTTGTCTGTTCAGCTGCTCTACTTGTTCAGCTGCTGCTCTGCCATGGAAAACGACTGTCACTGGTTCAATTATGAAGTGCAGATATTATGATAGAAATACATATCAGTAACTCTTCTACAAAGATTTTAAGAGATCTCATCTCTAGAGTTATTTTACGCTACAAATGAAATTTTACAGATCATTAGTCCAGAATGTGAGCTAGTTGTTTGACAAAATGAATTAAAAAGTCTAGGTTTATTTCATGTAGAAAAGTATAATCTGCACATGTGCTCTAATTACTTTTTGTTAGAAATTCATAAGCACTATTGTATCTGCAGACTTACACTGCATAATTAAAGACTCTGTATATGGTACTGTATGGACAATAGTACCATGCAGTCTAAAAGCTTTAAATTAGCTGTTGAAGTATAATGCATATATATGGACAGATGAAAGAGTTCTGCAAAAATAGAAAGCTGCTCAGACATCTGCCATCATCAAAATACAAGACTCTTACCAAGAAATTCCAGCTTGTGTTATACTGTACATTGTCCTTGTGCTGAATAAGTAAAATAGAGAAATTATCTTTACAGCTAAGAAAATTAACCTTGAATTTCAAAATACTCACAAATAGAATAAAGTTTACTTTTATTGCACTAGAAGGCTCGCTATATATATTGTATTTTGTTGTTGTTGTGGTGAGAGAGCAAGAGGTCATTTATGGCTTCTGAAAATTACATACTCTGGTCCACTATGGTGAACTCAGTCCTAAATAAATATAACTCATGGAAGTCAATACAACTGCTCTGACTGACATCATACACAGTTCTGGTTGTTCATCTACCTACCTTTCCAAAACAAATCAAAGACTTTTTTTTTTCCTCATTCTTCTTCTCTCCCAACTACTACACAGACATGAAATTACTAGATTTTAATAATGAGAACTGTCCTCCCTGTTTGCCAATAACAGACATAGCATCCCCTTTGTTTCCAAAGGTTTACAAAATCCAGTTTTTACTTCAAGATGGGGATGTCAACTTCCTTTTAGAAATAACAGAAAAAAAAAGAAAAAAGAAAAAATAACAGTACATTTGAAAAAAAAATCATTAGTTTAAACACTATCTAAAAGTAAAATTGTTGAGTTTCTTTTGCCTTTGCTTTTGCTTTCAATATATTATTGAGGCTTTCCCTATCAAAATGCTCAGCCAGTGCCAGAAATATTTTCCTTTAAGGTTGAAAATTCCTGGTATACCATAACAGGGCCTTGAAGAAATAACATATAATTATGCTCATCTTCCTTTAAACAAAAAACAATGAATCTACATTCTAAGCATGATTTCTAGAATGAAGAATATGTAGATGTGTGTGTTTTCTGAATAGGGCACTTATTAAGTTTTTAATTTGCTGTCAAGGACAACTTACCATGTCAAGATGAAACTATTTTATGATTCATTTACCAAGTGTGACTGAGGCAGCTGAGATTAATTTAATCTGTGGTTGTGAGCATTAGTATTCATAAAGAATCAGAAGCACAAATAAAATAATTCAGTCTTTCTTTTTTCTGAAGGGATGGGGTTTATGTTGTCTGTGTAGTGAAGATCACACTGAATTTTAGACTTTTAAACATCTTTATGTTAAAATAGAAATACTGAACCTAAATAATAGCATTTACAAAGACCTACTGCTGCTCCTTAGAGATAGACTTGAGTGAAATATTGTCTAAAATATACACAAGTGTAATAATTACACCTAGAAAGAAATGTTTAACCCCTGCAGTCCTTGTAATTTCTCCTTGGTCCAAGAATTAAATGTTTGAGGGGTTTCTAATCCTGATTTGTAATGGATTTAGAATGGATTGGAGAAAGGATGGGAAATAGTTTATTGTAAGTAAACTTGTGTTATGCATGTGTCCCATATCCTGCAGAACACCAGACCAAGATCAACTGCAGGTTTTGCCAAATCAAGAATATATAAGAAAATTTAGGATTTATAAAAACAAGACAACATCATTGCATAATACACATGAAACCACAATGTTTTTTAGTATTCACTGGTCACAGGAGCATAGCTGAACCAGATCTTAAAAAAAAAATGTATATGGCCTACCTAACATCTTTTCCCTAAAGGGGAACACAAAGGCATGCAGGACACTATCAACAGAAATAGTTCCTTCATTATCTGTCCATAGCTCTCTGAACATAAACTACCTCTGTCATGGCAGAGAGTGAGGGAGGAGGCTGCAATGCTCTTGTGTGTAAGCCCAGCACAAAAACTGACAGGCTGCATCACTGTGAACTGCAACATGGTCTCAAAAGTGCAGAGGTTGGCCTGTCAAAGAGAACACAAAGGGACAGATATTCTTGTTGATTATATGATTGCACATTGATGTAACTCCTTTACCTACAAGAGTAACTGGAGTAAAAATGTCAACAACAGAACTGGTGAAGAAAACAGTATTTAGAAAAGGGAATTGTACTTTCTGAGGACTTTTACAAAAGATCCTGGTCTTCTATAGGTCTTCAAACAAGCAGACTAATGCCTGTTAAATATGTCTTCAGATGTCAGTAAAATAAGAGCTATAACAACTCACACTGTGGAAGAAGTAATAATATAAGGGATTACTAGAACCCATAGAAGCTATAGATTTGAACAGGAAATACATTCAGGGATATAATGATTCAATCACTTCATATTTGATCTAAGTTTTTTTCTTTTATTCCAGTACCAATTTTGCATTTCAATCTAGACAAGCTTCAGCAACTGCATATATATTTTAAAGCTCTGTCTCACAGAATAGCAGACTGATTTTGAAACAGAGCTGCCTGGGAATACAAATATTGAGAGTTACTGGCTGTGTAAAGCAAGCTAATTAAGTAAAATACTCATTCTTTAACTTCCATAGACATAGCTATATGACACTAACAATATCTTGGAGACAGGAGATAATAGAGAAGACAATGCAGGATTTTCTTGGCTGAAAAGTAAAATACATGTACTCATTTAAGAGAAACTCATTTAATTGCCTGGGTGTATTTAAATAACCAAGAACATGATTGTTGTATTTGTACTTCTTCAAAAGGAATAATAGAATGAAGTTATTAAGTAATGAGTAAGCAGATTGATTCAATAAAAACCAATATTTCTCAACTAAATTGTGTCCCTAGTTTTATCCACATTACATACATTAATCCTAGATTACACAAAAGATTTTATTTTTTATAATTCACAATATGCAGTTAGAAGTCTCTTTTTTTTCCTACATTCATTCTCATATCCCACACATGTGCTACAACTGCAGTTAAAAACAAAATCTGAATTCACAAAATAGGAAATACCTTCTGTCTTTAAACAAAATGAACTTGGTTAATTGTTGTTTTATTTCCATATTTCAATGCATAGAATTGTATATTATAGCACTGGTGGGAATTACAAGGAACTTCTAGTTTAACTATAGGAGAATGAAGCAGTCAGTCTTGATTTTGCAGTACGTCTTTGTAAACCATTACTTTTCCAAAAGGCATCATCACTTTTTCTGTTCCAGTTAGCAAACTTCCATAGGACCTGCAAGTATAAAGAGAAATCCCGTAGTGCCTTGCTGTCACACAGTGGCAGGATTCATTGGTGAAAGTATTAGAGTTAAAACCAGCAATATTATTCATATATTTAAAGGCTGATGTCCCTTTTTTAAGGATCATTGTCCAGACTGAATTGAAATTAAGACTGAAATGTTTTCTTGAACTGGGACCAAAACAGTATAAATAGTAATATAATAAAAATTAATGCAGTTTTCCTTTAAGAGTACTATCTGCTGTATAACCATACTATGGCACCTCAAACCACCACATGATAATGGAAGTCTCCTTAAAAAGAATGAAGGAAAGCAGTTTCTCAGTCTAATGTTGATCTAAATTTTGGGTTGGGTTTTGGGTGGTAGGTTTTTTTATTTTGGGGTTTTTTTTGGAGACATTTTAACTCAAATAAATTATCCAGTCACACTGTCAACAGATTGGAAATTCTGACTCTAGGTTAATTTGTCAGATATGACAGCAATGTCTTTGTTATGTGAGGAGGCAGTGAAATCGGTCTCACAAATATCTTCAAAATTTTTCCATTAATGCCTCTACTGTTTCTGATGGAACTGTAATTGAATTTTGAATTTTGAACCACAGAAAGATCTGCCAAGGGTTCTGTTTTTGGAGTGCTGCACATAAATGGGAGAGTGACTCTGGAAAGTCAAACACCAGTTGGATTCTTTAATCTGTAGCCCTTTTTTCATCATCTTTATTGTAATGTACTCTATAAATATTATTTGTGGAAAACTGCTCAGTGCAGTATAAAAAAAAATTAAAAGCAGCTAAAATAATGATATTTTTTAGCCCCTGCTATGATGTGTGTACATATTTCTATATAAAACATTCAATTTTATGTTTCTTTATGTGAAATAGAGGCAAAGTGATTTTCTTTAATTTGCATTCACTTTAGTATTCTTAACAGTTCTCCAATCCAAATCTACTGATATTTGCAGAAAAAGTCCCCAGGATTTCAAGTAAATTTTGTAAAAAACTTATTGGAATCACTTTGTGGTGACCCAGTAGGGGTTGGAAGTGACCTCAGTAGATCATCTAGTCCAACCCCCTTGCTAAAGCAGGTTCCCTACAACATCAGCTCCCAGTGTTTTTCTTGAATCATATGAATAAGGTAAAATTTAAATATTTTACTTCTGTATTTAGCACTATATCATGTTCACAAAGGTAACTGCATTTGAAGTATTTCAGAGCAGATGAGCATAATAAAAAGAACTAGAAACTTACACGAAAATGAAAGAATTTAAAAATCTTTGTCTAAAATTTATCCAAGAGAATGTAAAGAAAAGACTATATCACAGTAAAGGTTGGTTTGGGCTTTTTTTTTTTTTTTTTTTTTTTTTTTTTTATATACCTTTTTTTGGGGTAATTGCTGGGGG
>NW_010297477.1:85934-95153 GCF_000700745.2 Antrostomus carolinensis | reverse complement strand
AGAGCATCTCTAAGTTTTGATAATTTCTACCATAAAAAGGGAACGGAAGTACCTTTTGCCAATGACCATAAAGGTATGACTAGAGTCACTCAAGCTCCACCTTGCAGGTAGAAAAGTAATGTAAACATAGCCCCAAGAAGGGAGGGAATTAGGGAAGACACCACCACAGTCAGGGTAGACATTATCCTGGACTAGTCAGGCATGATATCATCACAGACCTCTGACTCCTGGGACCAGCCAACAGGCTGAGCCTTTCTTCCCCCACATTGGGAAGCCTTTGGGTAAGACTTAAACTTAGATCTAGACTTAGACTCAGCCAAGAACTCTTCTCTTGAACATTTAGAAAATCTCTAGAGAATTATTTTACCAATTTAGTGCTTTGTAGTAACCTAACATCCTGCTATCATTAATGGCTTCAGTAATTTGTGGTTTATCACAGGCAATCCATACGAACCTGTATTAATCCCATTGCTCTATTAAAGGTGCCTTCATTTGCTTACAGAGTTGCTGCACAACTTCTTGCTGGGATGCTGCCTGATGAGGCTGTGGGAGTCCATTTCTTGCCGGGCTGTGGCCTGATAAGGCCACGAGAGTCCGTAGATTGTGACTGGCCAACGGGTGTGGGACACTACCAAGTGGATCCGGCACTGACGTGCTCTGACTTGTGGTGCCTCGCCGAACTGTGTCCGTCTGTAACCAGCCACCCCAACTGACCCATGCTTAGTGGGATGCTGCTAAATTCTGCAGGTTTAGCCATGTAGGTCCATAAATCGTGGGCACTGTACACTCTTTGGTGCATCCGCAGTTGTCAGACCAATAGTCTGACAATAGTGCTCGATTGGGCATCACTCAGGATTTAAGTCTAGCTGCCCCCAGCTCCTCCAGTTATCTGAGAGTGAGTTGGAATGCAAGGGGGTTTATTTCCTGATAAATTGCTCTACCAACCCTTCTCATGCAACACCTTTTAATAGTTAGGTCCCAGGTAGTGATCAACAAAACAACTATTTAAAAATTTTGTATATATCTCAATTCCTGCCAGAAAACTTTCTGAACAGTTTCTGTAGCACAAGGACAGAATCGCTGCAACTTTGTCTATGTTCATCATCTTGACTATTTTTTTTTTTTTTATTATTTTCCTTGGAGTCCAAGGAACTTGAATATCAAGAATAGTGATAGGTATTTTTAAACCATTATGGGTTTATAGCTTGAATTTTCCCAATTAAGTCAGTTTTGAGCTGAATCTCAAGGTGAAGACTGAATTTTTTTTTTTTGGATCACAAATCTGAATGTATGTTCCTTTTTTGGCTAAAATCCCATTTTGGAAATGTACGTTTTCTTTGACTCTTGTCGACAATTCCTTCCCAAGGTTGAGCATGATTTCAGAGGATTCATAGGACAATGAAGACAAAATATGAACAAGTGGCTGAACGCTGAAACTCAGTATGTTTATGATGCAAATAAAGGTCACTTTCTTTGCAAAAGCAATTTGTCTCCTAAAGAATTTAGTAGTTGAAAATTTTCTACCTGGGTAGTTACAGCAATGTAGCATAACTGGGCTTAAAGGCAGTAGCAGGTAAACAAAGCAGAGCTGAAATAGGCAGCTGAGCAGCCTTTGCAGATATGCCAGGGAAGACTGAGCTGGAGTCAACACCTGCTGACAAAACAAGTCAATATATTTGAATATATATTTCCACCGTTAACCATGGAATCTGTAGGCAGGCCACATAATGCTTCCCACGCCTCTCTGTTTTGGAGACATACTCATTTCAGAGAACCACTTTATATCCTTAGGTCTGCTGGTAAATCACATAGTCATTACCCTATGTGTAACCTGCCTATAAAATGTAAACAAGAATTGTTACAAAACTATCTGTTTGTGGATCACACAATAAAAAGATTCTGCAGGAGTATAATTTGATCTTAGGACAGTTCTCAATTCATCAATATGTGTGTTTCCTTTTCAGCTGTGACCAAAACATTCTCTGTCATTCCTAGTGTAATCTTCTACATTTAACACAAATCTGTGCTAAGCTCTAAAGACAAAGCACACATTGTAAAGTAAATTTATTAAAAAAATTCTAATGAGCAACAGTACAAACATTAATGTGCGTAAATTTGATCTCATTAACCACACAGAGGTTGTGCTACAGTGCACATGATTTTGCAAGGATATAGTACCACTAAGTGGATATTATTTCCAATAATTTTGTTTGTTTCTGTTACATACCTGCCAGTGACTGCGAAAAAAAGAAAAAATGTACAGTTCTGACACATCAAGTTGACTATATAGTTATCAGAAAATAAAGCTTTCTTAAGAATGCAAGCTAACTTCCATTTTCCATTGTTGACAGCAATGTTCCTGTGCAGTCAGAGGAGAGGGGTGAGTGATGATGTAGTGACTTCAGTGGTTCCTTTCTGATACTTCAGAGTTTCAAATTCATCAAACGTACTGAGGAAAAAAAAAAAAAAAAATAAATGTAATATTCCCCTTGGCTATTTTGCCTTTACATAGTTTTTGGTCTAGATACATTCAATTAATATGTATTTACTTTGCTCCATGTTTTGATGCTCCAGTTCGATAATACTCAGTTCAATAATTCTCAGATTTTCACAGCTTACTTCTGTGACAAAGGAAGAACTTCACTTTCTCAAAGAAATCAATGGGGCAATTCACTCTTGTGTGAGTGAATGAGATCTGAACAAGCCTCCTTGAACCAGCTAAGGGGCCCAAACCCTTGCAATCTGGACCCACCGAGATACTTTACACCTATATTATTTACATGACACTTATGGTAAAGAATGCAATCCTGAGGATTTATTGTATAAATAAGTCTAGTTTAATGCAAAGCAGTTCACAATTTGACAGTTAAATCTGTCTAAAGGACAGGTTGGTCCTGGCATATTATGTGTACTCACCTGCTTAAAAGACAATTGATTTGAGTAGTGTAATATCTGTATTGTGCAACTTAGTGGATTTCTTACTAATTCTTGGAATTAATTTCCTTAGGTCATGCAAACCTTTCATTTTGCTCTTACCGCTAAAAAATTCTTTGAGTAGATTGCTTACATGTCAAGACTGATATTTCAGATCTTTCTTGCCTCCAGGTTTCTATAAGCATCCACACTAAGAGCAATACTACATAGAGTCAAATAGGTTTATTTCTCTTTACAAACACGTGTTCTGTAACCCGACATGAGGACTACAAGTGTGCTGTGTGTCAGAGTGGGAAAATGGCCAAGAAACGTTTAAGGGTTCTTAAAAGTCTAAAAAATTTCTTTCCTGCACATGGAGAAGTGCAGTCTTGGGTGCATATTCATGCATTAGGTAGACTGTCTACTCTCCAGCAGAGCATCAAGGTTGAAAAGGGTCTATGGCTGCACTAGAACTGGCATCAACATATTGTTATGGACAGACACTTTGGCAAAAGCAATACTACACAGCCAGAGGAAACATGCTGAGCGGGACATGAGAAAGCATGTCAGACCTGTTTGTAAAATAAGTGGAAATATTTTAATGGAATGATGGAGGTGAACAAAGATACGAACTTCTCGGTAATGAACAATTAGGAGGAACTGTTGATAGTAAAATTTTAAAATACACAAAGTGAAGTTCAAAGATGGAAATATGAATCTGGAAGTGTAAATAAACTGAAAGAGAGCTATCAGCTTTTTCCACAGAAATTGCAGGGATTGTATGACACAGCATTGAAGACATATGTGTATAATAAGGAAATCTGATGTAACTGGTATAACTGAAAGTTGACCATATTAGGAAACTTACTGGATTTTATAAATATTTCAGAGCCATGAAGTTTATAGAAAGGATAGTTTATATAATAAGAAATATTTATAGACTTAGACCTCTTAGTTCTGTAGAAAGAACAAGACAGAAAGTATTGCGAATATCAGTTGTACCTAGCTCTTATATAAAGGAATGCAAAATTTTGTATTGGCCAAAAATATCTCCAAGACAAAAGTACACAAGCATTACCTCAAGGAGCACTAAAAAATTGTGTTCTGATAGTATATTTTATTTTTAACACAATATTTTCATTATGTTTGTCAGATTATATTTTTATCTGGTAGTTTGTTTTATTCTTTCTGAAAAGTGTGAGGTTCTTATGATAATGTGCTACCTTTCTTCTCACTGAGGTGTCCCTGGACTTACTGTCTTACTTTCATAAACACATACAACAGTTTCTCATACTCTGTGCTCAGCTGCCTGACCTTCCAGTGTTGCTCATATGTCTATCCAACAGTTTTAAAGAAACATAAAACCTCAAATGGAATGAAAATATAAATCGTCCATGATTCAGCAATCCTTCAGATGTATACATAACTCCCATACCTAACTCAGCCTATCATGTGAGCCTTCATCCAGGGCAGCTTTCCTATCCAGCAAACACACACTTACATGCTTAAGTCTCACTGGACTCACAGTAGATACTAACTTCCCTGTTGAAATTGCTAAGAACTTCTTAGACAACAACTAATGTGCTTTGCTAAACCATGGTATTAATGTTAATATTTCAACGTGTTTTAAAGCAAATGAGTTTGTTGACACAGAGATGAGAAACAAAACTGCTCACCTCTAAGACCCCTCTATCATCTCTAGATTGATAATACTAGCAACCTGCTAGCATCATGGCTCTTATTCACCAATATATGTAAAACAAATAGTCAGTTTTAACTCAATTCCTAGAGGATTCACATCAGAAAATACTTAAAGTTATTCCTACTATTTTCAAAAGAAACAACACAAAGAACAAAACAACATTCCAGTGTTACAGCAATTTGCTCCAGCCCATGACAGTAACAACCTTACCTCCAAATCTAGAAAAAAAACTCTATAGATTTGAAAATGTTGAAGATATTCTATTATCTAAGAAGAAAAGTTAGAAAGGGTATTCTCAAAAAAAGGAGAAAATAATTATTATCCATCTCTTGGTAATTTAGGTAATCCTATTTATATTGCTACAAAGGTTTATGATCACAGGAGATATGGAACTTCATTATTCAGGCATACCTGCTGCAACTCGGATGTTTGGGATATTTTAGCAACTGTATCTGGTGATATGTCCAGTCCAGACAATTGAACACAACTAGATAAGTTTTTTTTTCAAAATAAAGCAGTACCATTGTCACTGAAATCTATGTGAGTTCGATGTACTTTAGAAAAATATAAGATGGGAATTAGAAGCTGTCCAGTAGTTAGGATCACTGTCAAACATAGCAAGTAATGTCATATACTGACATCAGCCATAAGTTTTATGAAATATCCTGGCATAGATAAACTTACTAGGGTAATGGGTAGTAACAATATCTCAAGATTATTTTCTTCATAAAAATATTTGAAAGATCTTAATGTATAAAATAAGAAGGAATCATTTGTTATGAGTAAATGTAATAGATTTTTTAAAGTTTTAGAATTTATGAGCTAGAATTTAAAATATAACGAGTTTACTTAGAGGAAACTGAGAGAAGAAAGCTTTCAAAAGGCAGCTCCTCAAAAGGAATTGCATGTTTTTCTATTCTTGTTTATAGAGGCTATTAAAGCTAGTACAATTTGGGGTGGAAATGGAAGTGATGAATTTAAGAGGGGAGCTTTACAAAGAATTTCCTGATGATATAACTCTACTGGCAAGATATAATCAATCTCAATCACATTTTAGTAGTGTCAGCACGGGGAATTTAAGTAGGCCAGCATATGGTTAACATTTGTCTGCATTAATAAAATATCTACAAAACCTTCCAAATTTTCATGGACCGTCAGTCACATCAAACTTAGCTAAAGCTTTCATGACAAATTTATTATGTTGGACAAATGACTTGTAAATTGTACATGTTTTGAGTAGTCTTGTAAAAATGTGAAACAGAAATGTAAGTTAAAGTGATTGCATGCCAAATTCTGAATAGAGACATGAAAACGAAAATGGTAAATGCCATCCAAGAAGGCCTGCGATGACATTAGCTGAAAGGATTATATTATATTAGCGATAGCTATGATTGTTGCAGGTTATAAAACAAAGACAGAGTGAAGAAATCTTAGTTTTCTAGTAGGAAACTAGTCAGTGAATCTAAGGATATCTGAAAACGTGCAATTCAAACCTCTCAGACAATGACAATCTTGCTATGAACATCTTGTTTTAAAGTCAAGAGAACTTGGTCTTCCTATCAAAATTCTATTTACACTCACTGGCTATCCTGTCACTCATAGAGCCTTTTGAGACATGTAAAAAGTAATGGAATCAACATGATCCAAATAAAACATCCTCCACCCTTTCTTTGTAACCAGTACAGACAATTTTTCTATGCGTGCGTGCTGTATTTGTTACTCTCTCTGTTCTTAGCAAAAAAACCCCTGACTGTTGTACCAACACTACCTAGAACCTGCTAACAAAAAGTAAATAGGCAAATTCAAGGATTTTCCTGTTGTCAGATATTCTGTTATGTTGCTTGAAAGGGTCAAGACAATGGCACCTGAAAATTAGATGTCATACAAAGCAAATGTAACCACGGGGCACCCCAAGGCAAGTGGAGCACTTCGTTCCAAAGTAGCTCTTTCTCATAAATTTCCATTGGCAAATGTCTGTGCTCACTTCAGGTTTCTGCCTTGTCAGTAGAAATATAGTTAATTCAAGGACAAGGCTATTCTGTTCAGTATTATTTGGCTTAATATTTTGAAACTTATATTTTAGTCCAAAGTACTAAAATATATCTCCCAAGGCTGAAATAGCTATATCAGTTCAAACAAGGTTTACAGGGGTAGGTCAGTTGGAGATGGAATGGGTCAAAACAGATGCCAATATTAGTTCATTCTGAACAAAATGTATTTGAAATAAAACAGCTGTTACATTCCTTCATCTACATCTTCCAGCCCTCTATCACAAAATGGAAAGGATGAACCGAAAGAAAATCCGCGTAAGAGAATAATATATGCTATGGGGACAAGCAGCAAAGAGAAGGTTTAATTAAAAAAATACTACTAAGGGCTCATCTGAGGACTTGTAAAGAAGAATTGTATTTCACCTGAAAACTTTTCTTTACAGATTGAATAATAAATCTCTATATTCAAATATATCAGGGGGACCAAGACCTAAGAAGGAAATTGAAGTGACCTTAATATATTTAAGCAACTATTGCTGCTTGCATCATTTTTTTTTCTTCTTGTTTTTTCAGTGTAATTGATTTGAATATATTGTACACACAGAATACAAGCACAAGATTGAAAAGAAATATGTTAATTCTGTTTTTATGCGTACTCTTTATCATTTCATACTATTAGGTTCAGGTATTAATATAGTATAGTCATACTATATGAATGTAGTATTACTTTATCTTATGAATATGGAAGTGCTGGGAGGGGAGGGCAAGAGGGAGAAATTAAAGTTAAAGTGTGATAGCTGGATGTTGGGCCTTTTTTAAAAAAATGGGTTTAAAAAAACAGCCTTTATTTAAATAAATACCAGTAGAAGCAGAATGCCTATCATGGCATTGGGAAAAACAGGATTAAAAATAATAAACTAAGAGGATGAATTAAGCTTCTCACAGGGTTTGGTAAAGTATGTAGTTTCATTCTTGTCAATCAAAGTTAAATAAAGGAACTTGATAAGGAAGCATTTGTGGCATATTTATCTTACTCATGAGAGCCAACGTTTTGAAACAATACATGTGAAGTAATCTTATTAGGCTCGTTAGTGTGTGTTCTGCCAAATGTAGCTATAGTGGTGGGAAGAAAAAAAAGAAAAAAATAATGTCTACAAGTTCTCAGAGCCAGTGTTAGCAGTTTGAGAGGTATTTTTTTAGCTGTAAACACTGGTGTATGCAAGTGAATCTCTTTATTTTACTTTTATTTGTTAAGGCAGCAAGAGGTGCAGGGGGACAAAGTTTGCAAAACATTGTTATTGAGCTTTGTGGTAAGTCATATTCAACAGTAAACATCATGGGCATGAGTATATAGGGGAGGAGATTTCTAACAAAAGAGCAAAATGAAAAATACCTTCTCAATATAGAGCACCCATCCTAGTCTGAAATTAAGTTTGCTCTGTGTTCAGATGACTGTGAGGAGAAAGTAAGAAGTGTTGATCTTAGCCAAAATTATAAAGGTGAGAGAGTGGACAATCCTCACCAGCAGATCTGTTTTATTTCTTCCTGGTATTCTGTAGGCTTTTCTAATTTAATTTCTCAAACTTTCTGTACTCTTTATTTGCATGATATAAAAGGAAAGATGTCAGGTTTATATCCCACTTCCCCTGATTTACAAGTCAAGCTTCCTCCTTTTCCTTTTTTTTCCCCATTTGTTAAATATTAATTTTTCCAGCATCCCAAACATCAAGATAAGAAGTGAATAAAATATGCTCAGAAGCTCTAGGATTTGGTATCTTCTTTCAGCATTTGGATGCAACAGGTGACCTTATAAAAACACAGTGTGACTGTGACACACAGTAAATGTACCTGAGATGAACAAATGGTAGCATTGTTTACATGATGGGCACCCAAAAAATCTCCTTGGACATCTTAATAGGGACATGAAGAAGGAGACAAAAGGTGCACCCGGCCCAGCAACCTGTCTCTTACCATGGCCAGTAAAGGAATGCCTAGGAACAACTGGAGCAGTAGAGGCAGGACTGGTGACTTTTCCCTGAAGCACTCTCAGTCTCCAGTGGTCTGTAGCTCAGGGCCCTCCTGAGTTATTACCTCTGCCTCTGTATTTAGCAGTTCCAGAGGATTTCCCTTTCACAGCATTATGGGATTAAATCAAAGTTTATACTCGACTGGGCTGCTGAGGGCCTTCTCCAGGTGAGTTTATCTTCAAAACCAGGAGGCTGCAGAGCCCCTCCCAGCAGCCTGTGCCAGTTTGACTACCCTTGCTATGAAATATTTTCCCTTGCAGCTAACTGAGACTTTTCCTGCTGTAACCTTTAACTGTTGCTTCTTGCACCTTTATCTTTTGTCTCTTTTTCCACTCTAGCTATCCATTTGCTATATGAATGCAGGATGCATAGCCTATCCTTAGCTTTCTCTTCTCCAGGCTGAACAAATCCAATGTCTCAGCCTCTCCTTGCGCACCATGTGCTTCAGTCCTGCAGTCATATTGGTAGCCATTCACTGGACATGTTCCAGTACACCAGAGTCTGTTTTAATGAACTTGTCTAATCCTGCAAATGTTTAGCATCTAGTGGAAGAAGTTATACAGCTTAATAGTGTATTGAATAGCTG
>NW_010297477.1:68974-85898 GCF_000700745.2 Antrostomus carolinensis | reverse complement strand
AGTCTTTAAATTAGAAGTCAGACTGAGTATTCACACTCTTCACCCTTTCTTATATATGTTATAGACTTCAATCATATCTTTCTTAAGGTTTTTTGATATTTTGGTCACAGTGTATTAATTGCAATTTACCACAAATTAAGAGCACACATAGGTAGTGAACTGCATTGTCCTTCCCCCATTACCCTATAGTAACTGTTTCCATGAAATTATTTTATATGCAAATCTATTCAGTTTCCATACAATTATCCATACACAGCAATGAACAGAAGGAATTAGATACTGCTGCTTTTCACTCTCCCTGCAGCAGCTCTCATTCTTACAAAGCATGTAATTGAGCAAAAGATGCTTCCATCTAATCCTTTCTGCATTAATCCTAGTTGAATTCCTGTCCCTTGTCTTCAACAGTCACTGAGCCCCTGTTTCTGCCTTCAGAATTATTATAAAGTTTCTCACACATGTTAACTGCTAATTTTCTTCAGTTAAAGCAATTCAATGCAGTCAGTGCTTCCCAATGGAATTGTTGTTTCTAAAGAACAGTCCAAATTAAAGATAAATCTTGACTGTAGTTGTCCATGTTTGTGCTGTCTAATAAATAACTCAGTGGCTGTACACCTGCCTTGGCAAAAAAGTGTGTCTAGGAATTCCCTAAGGAAAAATTTTCCCTGAATATCTTAGCATCTTGATGTGCAACTACCTTTATCTGTCCCACACTATTCCTCTACTCAATAACCCAAGGGATACTATAGTCTGCTGTGTTGGTGGTGTGACTACTCTGAAATGTATGGTGCTGGGCTGATAAATGCGTCAGCAGAGAAGCTCTGGAAGGATAGCTTCATGTTATATGATTTATGGTGATAAAGTCAGTTAGTTGGTGTGAGCTTCTAAAAGAAAATGACTACAAATCCCCACTCCCAGTAAATTGGAAAGTGAATGCCAAGTCATACTTTGCAAAGATAAAGAAACACTCTCCTTGTACCCACACAAACATAATCCAGTCCATGCTAGCTGAGTTTCCTCTTCAAAATCTGGAATATTTTAAGACAAAGTAGAGTGTTTGGGTTTGTTACAGTTGGTTTTTTTAAAATTTATTTTTCCTTTTTTTAAGATTCAAAGCAAATTCACTCAACAACTTGTGTCTCATTCCCTGCTTTCTGTCCTCTGTAGCTACTCATTACCAAGATATGAACAAGCAAATAGACCTTTGATTCTTGTTCCTTAGTGCATTGTTCACAGCTAAAAATCAGAACTGAGTTTGTTTTATCTCAAAATGAACACTGTCAGGTCCTGGAACCTTCACAAGCTGCGTATTTCAGCAGAAGCCAGGGTTTATAGACTGCACTGCTAATTCACTAAAACCTTGTAATCTGGCCTAGTTTTCAGCACCGGATTAAAAGAAATATCTTTGCAGCAGAAAAAGAGAGAAAGAGTTACAGAATTCCAAGTTTACGGCCCAGATTTCTTATAGCAGAGATTTCTCCTTTCTCTGGAGCTCTTATCTCTGGAAGAAAATAAATTGACTCTGAATAACCAAAAATAGAGTACATATGTCTTTCCCTTTAAGCTGATCCAAGTCTAAACCAAATAGTTTCTAATATCTGCTCCTTTTTCTGTTCTTAAAAGCATGATAGCCAAGAATCTGAAGCACAAAATAACTATGCTGTGTTTTGCTATCATATACCCGCCCATGCCCAGCATATATTTTGCTGCAAAATTAAGAACCAGAGAAGAAATCTATAGAAGGAAAACATTAAGGTTCAACCAAGTGAAATGAACCCAGCTGGTTTATAGTAGGTGAAACCTGTTAACAGCTTCATCTGTGGAGACTGCTGGCAAAACAACCTAAAACTTGGTCTCACAATCAGGTAACAGAGTTTTAAAATTATATCAACAGAGACAGAGTAACTGCCCACATGCACATTTTTAGCTGATCATAATTATGAAAAGGTACTATTAACGGGAGCCTCTAGTGAAAGAGGGTTGCTTTACATTTGCATATTTGCTGCAACTACTAGTATGCATACTGTGGGGCTAAGGAGATCTTCTGTCACCCACATGCTCTGCAAAGCTTCTGCCCTTTTGTTCTTACCTGTGCCCTAATTTCTTGAGAAGAGTTTAAAATAACAAATAATTTAATGGAATGAGTAAGGGAAAAAGACAGTTTTGATGCTGTTGAAGTTAGGGGTTTTTTCCTCATTGGTAATGTGTTGTGTAAACAGGAAAAGAAAAATAAAGAGAAAAATAAAGCTGAAAAGAGTTTTTCCCATCAGTATTCTACATTCGTGGGAGATGTGTGCCGTGTGACGAACAACAGTAAGGGAACATGATGACTGACGTGCCACAGGAATAATGAATTCTGTCACTTCCTTCGTTGTGCAAGTGCCACAGCTCATTCCTATTCTCTCTGCATTCGTGGGGTATATACCCATACTCAGTGCACATCAGGAGAAAAAGAATATAAGTGGTGCCTGGTGTGGCCAGA
This sequence comes from Antrostomus carolinensis, assembly GCF_000700745.2. Lineage (NCBI taxonomy): Eukaryota > Metazoa > Chordata > Aves > Caprimulgiformes > Caprimulgidae > Antrostomus > Antrostomus carolinensis. The sequence continues at coordinate 83,419 of NW_010297477.1, read as the reverse complement.
CCAGAGATTGTACTTGCTACCTGAGAATTCAATTATACCAAAAATTAAATAATTTAAATATAGATTTGTTCTCATACACTTATATATAAAAAAACTCTTTTAAGGGCACTTAATATACTCTTGAAAGGTTTTCTTCGGAAAAACCCATTTAAATTTTATAAATGTTTGGGAAATTTATGTTGAAATATTTTTCAAGTTATTTTATATGTTTATTTAAATATGATTTAAATGTGTAGATATATTTGGATATAAATTTACCTGTGATCTACTGTATTTTAGAAGGAGGCATATTTAATGAATAGAACTCATGACCCAACATTAAGTCCAATTTATTTAACATATATATACCACGAAAAATAAAATCCAACTGGATTCCAAGTAGAAGGAAGATATTTTGCTAAAAAGCCACAAGAGGGAGTAAAGACTTACTTTAAGAAATTGAAAGTTTATGAAAAGGCAGACCCCTGTATGAGCATGTATTCTGCATGCAGTGAGTAGCAAAGCTGGCACAAGCAGAAATGGAAGATGATTCCAGAGACACTCAGTCATAGGTGGTTTAAAACCATCTATCAGTACTCTAATGGGACTTCAGAAACCTATACATATTAATTATTCAATTTAATTTTCCTCTGTTCTGTTTTTTTGGGGGTTTTTTTGTTTTGTTTTTTTTTACAGTGAGAGCTGCAACTTAAATCTGCACAGATAGAGACCTTTTATTCATGTTTAGCAATAGGCTGAATAAACCAGCTTTCTTGTCTTTCTGTGTAAGGTCTCATTTTGCGTGCTACTACACTGAAAAGCTTTTGATTTGTCTGCACTGAAATGTTACCAAAATGCAACCTAAACAAGAACTCAATGCCAGGAGGTGTATCATAAATTTGATAAAATTGACTATTTTTTCAGTTCATCTAACCATAGAATCACCATCTATGGTTCCCCATTCTGCAGTAAAGACAGTACCATCTTCCTACTCTTTACCTTTGTGAAGGTTCTTTAAAGTGTTCAAAACGGTTTAGTGCAGTTCAGTTCTCTATTGTATCTCCTTGTGAGCTGCGTATGTTCAGTACATGTTCCGACTTAGTAGCACAAGTAAACAGAATTTTGTAGTCTCAAAGACTTTTGGAGCAACACTTTCTTCAGTGACCACCAAGAGCTACACCCAGCTCTAACAAGAGATTCCCCAAACGGTTTAGTAAGGTTAGGAGGGGGCCCAGCCAGGATCTTTTTGCTTTCTGAGCTGGAGGCATCTGTGCCCTCCAGAGACTGCTCACAGTTATAGCAGCACTGGGGACAGCCCCGCCAGCCCAGCATCACTGACACCTTCCCGCTACTCCACTCCAGCCCCAACACAGAGCAGGGACACACACAAACTCCCCTGCTCATGGCAGGGGGGTTGGAACTAGATGATCTTTAAGGTCCCTTCCAACCCAAACCATTCTATGATTCTATGATAAACACCACGCAGGTCACTGTGCCACGCAGACAAGTGTGCTGCACTGCCTTGGACCTACCATGAGTCTCCTTGTAGCTCTTGCCACAGGTCAGGCATGGACAGCAGTGCAGAGAAGCAGACATCAGTCTTGCAGTCCCTGAAAAGCCATTTCTCCCCCTTTTTTCCTCTATTTCCCACCCACTTCCTGGAATGTTCTGGTAGAACCAGTGCTGTACTCACCAGACATACTGTACCACTTCAGGGATGTAAAACACCGGTAAAACTCTTCATCTCTCCATCTGTCTTAGATATGCTGTAGTTTTTGTGGACTTTTAATTTATTTCTTTTTTTTACTCAAAGCTTGCATTTTCGTATGGGTGTTAGAATGGTCTGTGGCTTCCAGTGTGTGGACATGCAAAGGTGTTCTCTGGTACTGCTGGTCAGAACTCCCACTGTGTCTTCACCTGGTGGTGTCCTGACCTCAGACAGAGGAGTGGGGAATTTGGATTCAGTTTCCAGTGCAGGTCAAATTGGGTCAAAATTCCAACTTATTATAAGATATATAAGAAAAATGACTGACAAAGTGTATGAAGTGTGTTTAGGTAATTTTAAATTTATTTTTGTTTGATTTATTATTTGGTGTGTAATATAATTACAATTGAGGGATTGTTTCATGCAGTCCTGGATGCTTTTTTTTTTTTTTTTTTTTTTCTGTGCATTTGCTTTAGCATTAGATTTGTTGTTTCTGCCTTTGTTCACAACCACAACCACATCTGAAATAAGTTTTCCATGATAGTGAGGAAAACTAGCTAAAGTGTTTCTCTGGTGGAACTGCTAAATCTCTACGGATGACAACAGCTGTTCTTAGAGCAATTTTTACTCCTAGATCAGCACCTCTCAAGTGCTGATGACATTTCTGCAGGCTATGTAATTTTTTTTATTTTTTTTTTATTTTTTTTTTTGCTGACTGAGTCTGGGAGCCCAGCTGTGAATGTGTGAGAGAAAGCAGTGCTATTGTGTTTCCACTTCCTCCTCATCAACAACCAAGGATTGTGTCAGACCCCACTGGTATGCTGCTGTCTGGGAAGGAAATCAAATTTTCAGTACCAAGGTTTCCTAAGGTGATTATGCAAAGCTTGGCTAAGACTACTCAGGAAAGGTGGGGGGCGGGGGGGAAATCACTACATAGAAGCAGTAGATGATTATCATTAATTGAATGCATGTATTTGGCAAAAAGGACAGATAGTACATACTGCGCTTTAACATACCAGCTGGCTTCCCAGGGAGACTCTACTGTACATACTAATATGTTGGAAACATTAGACTAGGCAAACACAGAGACATATTTTGAGACTTGCCACACAACCCAATACACTAGAGTACTTAATTGCTTATGGAAGAGAGAAGGGTAGTCCAGGGAACAGTCAGAAGAAATTTTATATTAGCTATCTAAAAGTTAACATTTAATGTTTACTAAATTTACAAAAATATCCCTAGATGTAGCTTTACACCATTCTCTCTCCTTTTGACTATAGGCAAAACTATAGGCTTTAGAGTTTCAGCTTCATTGTTACATAAGAAGGATTTTGGAAATGTAGGATTTCCTCCTCTATATCCAAGATCCATAGACGTGGAAAAGGTCACCTTCTTATAGATTAGAAAAGATAGGATAAATTCTTCATAGAATCAATTAGAAAAGAATGAATTTAAAGAATTTATTAAGGTCATAAGGAGGAGTTCTAGGGCTTGCCATGTAGGAAATCAGGTTAGAGTAAGCAGAAATTTGTATATTGCACCATTTTTGCAGACGATCTGCTTACTTGTTTTTCTGTTGTGCAATCTGAAAGAAAAAAATAGGAAAAAACTGGAACTTAATTCCAAGACCAGCACTGTAAAAGCTTTCCTTTATTTTCTGTTTTGTTGGTTTTCCAGTAGAAATTCACTAGTACACTATGTGGAAATTATTGAAACCATTTTGATGTATATCTTCACCCAATCAGTGCCTACAGAATTTAAATATAGTGCTTGGAGCACTGTCTTTTAGAAAATACTCTATTTATTTGTTGTTCAGTCTTGTATATACTATCCTAAAACACAGATTTGTGGGATTTATCATAAGCTTTATTTCTGCTCTAACAGTGGGTAAAATGTGTGGGGACATAGGAGGTTTAAAAAGAAATTTAGGAAATTTCCTAGGTAAGAGTCTCTGAGCAACATAAAAAAGGCATAATATTCTCAGTGTCACCTGGTTCCTAGTTTATTTTGCCTTAGAGGACATGTTAGGACATAGGTAGTGTTACGAATTTTGGTATGTTTTCCTATGAATTTTGGCATATTTTGCCAGTGTAAGAGGTCACACGGAAGTGTATTAAGCTTTGAGTTAGGGCTAACGTGGCTAATGATGCTTTCTACTGCTGTAAGACATAGAGGTTACAAATATGGTAAAGAGAAGAATTATTTGAGTGCTTGCTTTTAGAAATAAGGTTAGGCCAATATGGTTGAGTAATACCAAATATTTCTTGCAAACTTTTCCACTGGGTTTTTTGGTTCCTTGTGAGAAAGAAAGAGAGAAAAAACTGAAAATGTATATTCTGGTTTGAAAGTAAAATGATTTTTTTACTGAAATTGAAAGGAAAACAACACTATCTACACAAGAAGGTAATAAATCTTGAAATCTCATAAGCTAAGAAGAAATCCAGTTGACAAACTCTGCTCAGCCTTTGTCTTCAGCTTCTATAGAATGTGAAGGATCTTTTTAGCACTTGTGTTGTGTTTTATGAGTATACTAACTTCTAACTTTAATGCTAAGCCAGCCATATGAAATAAAACAGCCACACATTTTTACCTCGTCTGCTTACTTCTGTGTGGTATGATGTAGAGCTACCATATCAAAGTACTTAAATCTCTATCAAGATCGTTACAACCCATCTGTTACAGGGCATTAACTGTACTGACTAGGGAACTAGTTTTCTTAGCAAATAGCACAAGAAACCATTCTATGAACTGCTAGTAGTGCTCAATGTTTATTGAAATGTCACAAGCATGATACCTCTGAATCAGCAGCTATGACCATGCACAAACGCTGAGGGGAAAAACAGTGAAGGATTGTTCATCTAAACATGCTTAATTGCAATAGTCCATACATATTGCTCCCTACCAGTGGCTTCTAGCCATAAGGTTTTGTCCTGTGCACTTCACATTTTAAGAGGAGGCAGGCAAGACAGTAAAATCTTCTGCATCCACAAGCCATTTACTTGATTGCAGTGTAGGTTTTGCCAGTTCTTAATGGGAGTGCAACCCAGACAGCTGGAGAAATGCTTGTACTATACAAGTGCAAACAAAGTCCAACAGCTACTCCGTCACAAAAACCTCTTTAGGTACCCAGTGTAGGCAGGAGCTATTCTGCCTGTCACAGAAATTGATTTGCATTGGCACACAAAGAAGGTTTTAACTCAGCTGATCTTTGTTACAGGTTCCTGTTGCTCTTTAAGTCCCTTAACAGGCTTTCATATAAATAAGAAATGATTCCTGAGAAAAGCAATCACATTAATTGGGGGGGAATAGTGTTTAGTCAATATATCACCTTAATTCAGAATCTGAAGGATAATGGTGACAAACAGAAGCAGACTTGTTTGCTGTGGGTGAACTGGCGATGACTACATTAGAAGAAAAAAAGTGGCAAAATCCTTTTTGTCTTTGACAATTGATTAAATTTCTATTCATAATCTCACATTCTCTTTAGTCCTTTCTAAAAATAATAGGTTTATTTTTGAACCTTTTACTTCACAGTAAAGAAAGAGTATAGTGTCTGAAATATACTCTTTTTCAAGGTGGTGCAAAGTCACATAACAAAAAACGTAAGTTTTCTTAATAGTATCACATTTCAAAGTGTGTTTATAAGGTAGAATCAAGTGCTATACTCAAACAAACAAACAAACAAAAGCATTAAAAGTAAGAATCATTTTTATGATTCTTATCCTAAATATCCTGTGATACTTTGTCCCTCACAAACAGCCTACAAGAACTGAACACAGAAACGGTACATTTAGAAACTCCACATTTCAGACACCACTAGATGGCAATAAATGTCCATCACTAGAGCCAGCTGTGCCACCAGCACCTCTTCCTGTCCCCTGAAGGAAAGACTGAAGGTGCTTGTGACGTCGGTATGAAGTAGTCTTCTGTCACACTGATGCTCTCATATACTTTTTTTTTCTCCTCCTTTCAGTCTTGCCTGATTCAGATTAATATTCAGCAGTTTTGAGTTAATCAGATTTCAATAAACCCGTTGTCAGAATGGATTATTACATAAATAAATTGGTATATAATACACACAAGACTAAAGCTCCAACCTACATATAAACTAGGGTGAAAATGACTATAACTAAAACACACTTTTTGGAAATAGTAACAACTTCTGCCCTGGCTAATAAAGAAGAAATTATTTCTGATCAAAAGTAACTATGGCTCTCTCCAGGTTTTTGTTTGCTGAACCTTCTGATACAGCTCGGTATGATCAGTCCTCAAGGACAACCCTAGTTCTGCCTCTCACAGAAACGTTCAATCATTTTGGAGGATGATTTGGAAGGAAAAAGTCATACAATAATAAAGAACAATGGGCTAGTTTCTCTCAAGGTCAATAGATGAGCTGTTAAGAAGACAACCCTGGCAAGTGTTTTATACCAGGTGTATGAGAACATTCCCATGGTGGATCACAACATGAAGGTCATAGTTCCTTTCCTATGACCCAGTACAAGGTGCCAAGAACAGAAATATAAATTAAACAAAATGGCTTCACAAGGCGAAACAGATTTACTACAATGACTATATCACATACGTAAGTATGTTGTGGTCTGGTATTTATGGATAGACTCAGACAGACAGGAAGAGAAGCAAGTAGGCCTCCACTGCAGCTGTGCTTGGTTTCAACATCAGGCAAAGTGCTATGGGAGATTCAAAAATACAGTATTAGGCTTATTTTCCCTACCAAAATAATATTAATTTTCATTCTAAAAATCGAAAACCTGCTGCTGCTTTTCTGAAGAAAAATTTGATTCAGTTCATAAAGGGCAGGCCTTTCTATCAAAAGGATCCAATGAGAATGCTGATTCTTGCACTGGGAATTAAGATGTATTTTAGTGAAGATATAAAATGACAACATAATACAATCCCAGTTTACTAGATCCCCAGTAGAAAAGAGGCAGATTAACTGTCTCCAAAACTGGCTGATTATGTAAACATTTCCCCTTATCACTCCCATAGGAGACATGGTGGAGTGTTCAACTGGTCCTGTTGACTGAAAGAGAGTTCCCTCTGATTTTTATTCCTGGGAGCCGTGTGGAGAAAGCTCAGAGGAACAACTATCTGACTGTTAAAGCACTTTGCTGAATAGCTGGTGTTTAGCAGCTTCCCCTAAACCCATTACAATCAGCAGATTCAAATCTCATAAGCACCTTGTGAGTTAGCAGCAGAAAGCAACACAGCTGCAATCAAGTAGAAATTTTGAGCATTATATGCACAAAGACTTTTCAAAACATGTTTTTCAGTTGGTTGGAAAGAGTAGGTGGAAATAAGAGATGGTTTACTCTGTTCTTTTTGAAGATTTATATGGCAGGTCTATTGTTTCTTTCATACCTTTTAATGGGCTGATACCAAATCACTTCAAAGAGGTTGCATTTAATGCTGCAACCAGTTCACAGTTCATCTGGATCCCAGGCTTTACATTGGTGGCAGGAACAGATTACAGAGACAGAAAGTTCAGGATTTTGCCCTTGTCTCCCCATCAGAATATCTGTGCTTCAACTTCTCACCTGTTTTGTCCCTGTATTGCTGCTTATATTAAATATTTTTGTTCTCTATAAGAACAACAGGTTCCTCCACTGATATTCAGACACTGAAATGTGGATAGAGGGCCAGGACAGTTTATGATGATATGTGAAATGTGTGACGGTTTGAAAACAAAATAAAACAAAAATACAGGCAAAGAATTGTCACCCACATCTCGACTGAAACACACAAGGAGATAAACCTTATCTGAGGTATGTGTACTTGAAATGTGTAACTTTGCATTTACTGATACAAAAGCTGAGCAACACCCAGACCCCTCATGGGACTGCAGCAGGAGCAGATGTAGATTCTTTGCTTTGGCTCTTTAATTAATATCTCCCTGCCTTTGGTTTATTTGTACAGCAGCAAAGCTTTAAAAGAAGTGTGTTGTAGTTTCAGCATTAAGTGAAGGCTGGAATCCATTTTCTGTTTACGTTGACATTTGTTTGGTTGGGAGTACCACGTACATTTAGTTATACAAAAATTTTAACCTCCTTTCAAAGTAGCTTCTTAAAAGGATTTGTACTGCTGTTTTGAGACTCTTGGGTGGAGGGGATGTATAGGGTATGTCTGCGTTTTTTCCTGTCCCTTAATCTATTAATGAAACACTTGGGCACACTCAGTCAATATTGTCTTGAGACATTTGGGGACTCACAGCCAGCTGCTTGTTGTCTGGATCAATATCAAAGGCAAATCTGGAGCAAGTCAGACTTTGGAGAGCCAAAGAAGACTGTAGCATAAAAAGAACCAAACCTAGAGAAGTGAGCCCGCAGAACTGCAGATCTTTCAATTAGTCACGTTGAACCACTTAACCATATATTTTTCCTAACTCTTACATACTGTAGTTTTTTGCCTTTCAACAGGACAGTGTAGCCAAATTAAATAGAAATTACCATACTTATTAAATGGCAATTAGGGTTTGTTTGCTGAATTGCACTTCTTTCAAATTAATTTACTATTGCTATATTGGTGAACAGTTAAACCATTTAATATGGTTGAATGTGCACATTAATATAATTTAAAGAGCATAATGATTACCCATTTTATTACTTCTGTATTGTAATGCTGAATTAATTTATACCAGTTATGGTTGATTATTATGCTTATTAACATCAGTAAGTGCTCTTTAACAATCAGTTGAGATCTAACACTAACTGCCTTGTTAGAGCTAAATTAAATGCTGGAGACACTCTGCTCGCTCTGTTACCCTACCCAGTTTCACTGTAGTTTTCTTCATTCTACCTAGTAACCACAGAAGCTGGATTAACTGCAGCAATTATATGCCTCATTAGCAATAAACAATACTAGCTGGCTGCTGGTGGTTATTGTGCCACAGGTGCACATAGCCGTTACAGCTGTCTCAGCAGACAGAGGGGAATACAGTGAAGCCTCCTCTCTCTGGAGTGGATGATCTCCAGTAAATAGGAGGTGTTTCAGCCTGCTAATGATGAGTCATAAAAAAGAGTCATGTTGATATGCTCCATAAAGCTGCAGAACAAGGCAAAATATAAAAATATGGCTGCTGCCTTTTTATGACTAACTTAAGAACCAGGATATATATTTTAAAATTTTCTATTTAAATAAACTGCAAAGCCTACAGTTAATGTAAAATATGTAGAAATTATATTCTCAACTTTCTTGACTTTTGCCTATACTAAATAGCTTCATGAGAATAAATATTGCCACTTCCAGCTGCATCAGATCAATTTAACTGCTGATTAAATGGAGGTCTTTTATAACTAGAAAAGTCAAGGGTGGTATTAGAATTTTAGAAACATGCTGGAACTTGAAAAATTTTTCACCATTTCAGGAAAGAGTAAGCATTTGTTGTGGTTCCTCCTCCAAATCCATGTTTCATTTATTTTCCTCATTGAGTACATGCAATAAAAATTAACCCTGAGACAATTCAGATGGAGGATTTTACTGTGAGGGCCTTTGCTGAAGGTGCTGTGATGGGAGATGTTGCAGAGACAATAGCACAGCAAAGAAGACTCAGGTGACCCCACAGCTTCCTGACACCTGAGTAAAGCCAAATCAGTAACCTGCTACCTGTCCAGGACCCTGAAGCAAACAGCTTCCTTGCAACTGGAGAAAAAGCCTGGTGTCTGCAAGATGATACCAAATTATTTACTAGTCCAGGTACAAAATAAACTTTGATGAGTGGAGATGCTAAATAAGGATATAACACTTGGCGAAACCCTTGCTCTTTGTTCATAAAAGAGACTGTTGGAGAAAATATTATATAAATAGTGTTTCAAAAAAACCTGACTGAATGGGGTGTCATTAGGGGATATATGTGGTTGAAACTTCACACAGTGTTTGCGTGCCTGATTTACGTACTATATAAGTTTTTAATCAGTCTCTTCACATATATATCCCAAATCTAATGGTCCACTTCATCTGTATCTTTATCTTTCTCTGTCTATCTGTATATCTTTAAACGGGCATGCAGACATGCTGCTAGCATGAGATGCTGTTAAGACACAAGATGGCAACAGAGGCAGGAATGGGCAAAGATGCACAGAGCAATGGAAGAGAAAGCAAATAGCAACCACATTGTGATTTAAGCTAGATCTCATTTTGAAATTACGGGTACAGGCCCTTTCTTATCCTGGCTCAGCTAAATAATCCTGTAAATGCACATCATTCTTTTTTGTCAGTTAAAGAGGAAAAGCTGCAGGCTTTTGGTAAAGACTAAACACAAGTGCAATGTATTAAGAACAAGAATAGTTCCTTCAGTGGTTCCCCTCCCTTTCCAGTCTCGCTGTCTAGGATCACACATCCAGAGCACATCCCTGGGATCACTGGAGAATGAATTCAGGCACTCCTTTCCACTTCAGCCTGAAATCAAATAATTCCATGCACAAGTGTATTGCCAGAAGAATAAGAAAAAATGCACAAAAAGCAGCTTCAGGAAAGCAATCACCAGCTCCAAACTAGAGCAGAAGAGAGAGTCTAATCTCAGATCACTCTAGTCCCAAATAAAAAATTGCTTTATGAATTGCTGTCAATCCCCTAAGTAATAGTGGCCACAGTATAATTGGGTTTGACAATGAGAACAGCATATGCCAAAATGAATCAGGATGCTAGACGGTAAAAGAGAATGGCCTAGAAGGTCCAAAGAAATCTTACACTAATAAGAAGCAAGAATATAAATTGATCCCTGTACTTAGTGTGGAGGCAAGTCCTGTTCAGGATAAGAGACTACTAGTAGGCTTCACTACTATTCTAAATATCAATGGTGTTCAGGGTTCCTGAGCTATTGGGCAGAAATGCTTCAAAAGCTGGAAATGTGGTTTGGTAAAAGACCGTATAATACAAATTAAATCCTCACAAATAAAAGTGTAGAATAAAATAATCAGGCCATCAAAAAGAAAAAAATAAATCATACCTATTAAATCCAGAAGCTCAGTTTGATGAGTTATTTGACCCAGAAGAAGGGAATTGGATAATGAGGGAAGCAACTGAGGAAGAGGGAAGAAAAGATCTATTGCAAATACATTGACAACATGTTTTCATAGCAGGATGTGGAGTTGTTCTGTTTAAGGTGATAAGATGATCAAGAAGAAAACCTCCTGTTTTCTGAATTTTCTTAACAATAAATCATGAAATGTTTGAGACTTAAATTTTGGATGTACCACCGTCTGCCACCACAAGCACAATTATGCAGCTTCCAGACTTAGACCTGTCAAAGCTGGCAGGTCCACTCTGTCTCATTTTTGAACCTGTGATACACACTCAGTAGATCTGCACGTACGTGACAAGCCTGCTGTGTCACAGACAGGTCTGGACTGTGCAAAGCAGAACAGCTTTCCTCTTGGAGTGCAGTAGAGCTGCTCTTTATAGACACCGTGGTAATTTGTCTGGGATTTTTGAACATCTGGTAGCCCGGGCTGCTAGCCATCCTGAAATCTAGCAGTCTGCCATCAAGACCCAGAAAGCTGGCAAGTGTAAAACATTATTTTCTTTTCTTCTGTAGGTGAGAGTTTGTCTCATGATTTTTTTTTTAATTATTATTATTTTTTTAAATACAGTACTCATTGCTGTCCTCTGAACATCTGCTCTCAGCTGGAGCAAAGGGGATACCAGACTGTTACTACTGGGCATATAATTGAGGTATATAATTCCCTTTTGAAGAAAGTGTGCTGACAGCTGTTGCTTGGTAGCCTCCTGACATATGTGTTTACATGCATCATATTCACAGACTTCTTTATCTTCCCATATTTGTCCAGGATTCAAAATATGACTTGGACCTGTCCTAGACCTGGTGCGATTAGGCTCTGTAGTGCCCTTTCTCTGACAATCTCCCCTGACAAGCTGCCCAGCTTTCATTTTCAGTTGGCTGAATCCTACTGAATATCATGTATTTTCCAGTTGTTATGTGTACTCCAGATGTTTCATTGAAGAGGAAAATCTTGTTGGACAAACTATTGCCACTGTACCTTGCCTTAGTGGTTACTTTTTATTGTGTAATCTATTTCCTTAGTATGTGATGAAGAGAGATAACTTAGTGGGTCACATCATCAGATTCATACTGGCATCAGCTCGCTGAAGCCAGGCTTTTTTACCAGTCTTTTATGTCAACCTTCTCCTCTCTCCCCTTTCTTTTTGTTCCTTGTATTACAGCAGCAACTGCAGGCTTCAGCTGAGATGAGGCTCTCAGTATGTTACACATAATAGAAGTGCATAAAAAAGGCTTACAGTCTTCCGTAAAGTTCGGATCCATGTTTAGACAGCCTAAATTTTGCCGAAGTCTGGATGTCCAGTGATTTCAGCTGTTTGTTTCTAAGTTATACTGGTCTTTAGTTAGACTCAGAAACAGAAAGTGAGTGCTGGTTAATATTCAAACATCACTTCCTCCAGGCTCAAGAACAATGCATCCCTGTGTGCAAGAAGTTGAGCAAAGCAGGGACAAGACCGGCATGGATGAACAAGGAGCTCCTGGCAAAACTCAAACATAAGCAGGTGTACAACAGGTGGAAGCAAGGACAGACCAATTGGAAAGTGTATAAGGGCGTTACCAGAGCATGCAGAAATGTGATGAGGAAGGCCAAGGCCCAGTTGGAATTAAATCTGGCAAGGGATGTCAGAGACAACAAGAAGGGCTTCTTCAAATACATCAATAACAAAAGGAAAGCCAGGGAAAATGTGGGGCCACGACTGAAGGTACCTGGTAGCAGAGGACACGGAGAAGGCAGAGTTACTGAATGCCTCCTTTGCTTCCGTCTTCACTGCCAAGGCCACCCCTCAGGAATCCCCAGCCCGAGAGACCAGTGAGAGAGTCTGGAAAAAGGAAGATTTTCCCTTTGTCAATCGACTATGCAACCTTAACATCCACAAGCCCATGGGCCCTGATGGGATCACCCACGTGTGCCAAGGGAGCTGGCTGACATCATTGCTAGGCTACTCTCGATCATCTTTGAGAGATCATGGCAATCAGGAGAGGTTCCTGAAGCCTGGAAGAAGGCAAATGCCACCCCTGTCTTCAAGAAGGGTAAGAGGGAGGACCCAGGGAACTACAGGCCAGGCAGCCTTACCTCAATCCGTTGAAGGGTAATGGAACAGCTCATCCTGGAGGCCATCTCTAAGAATGTGAAAGACAAGAAGGTTATAGGGGTAGTCAGCATGGATTCACCAAAGGGAAATCATGCTTAACTAACTTGATTGCCTTCTATGACAGGACAATTGGCTGGATAAATGAGGATATGGCAGTGGATGTTGTGTACTTGGTCTTGAGCAAAGCTTTTGGTACTGTCTCCCATGACATCCTCATTGGCAAACCCAAGAAGTGTGGATTTGATGATTTGACGGTGAGGTGAATTGAGAACTGGCTGAATGGCATCAGAGGGTTGTCATTGGTGATGTGGAATCAAGTTGGAGGCCTGTGGTGTCCACCACAGGGATCAATACTGGATCCAGTGTTGTTCAACCTATTCATCAATGACTTAGATGAAGGACCAGAGTGCCTCCTCAACAAATTTGCTGATGATACTAAACTGGGAGGAGTGTTGGATGCACCAGATGGCTGCACTGTCGTTCAAAGGGACCTCAACAAGCTGGAGAGATGGGCAGAGAGAAACCTCATGAGGTTCAACAAGGGAAAGTGCAGGGTCCTGCATATGGGAAGGAATAACCCCAGACACCAGTACAGGTCGGGGGCTGACCTCCTGGAAAGCTGCCCTGTGGAGAAGGACCTGGGTATCCTGGTGGACAACAAGTTAAATATGAGCCAGAGTGTGGTCTCACAGCCAGGAAGACTAACAGTGTCCTGGCTTGTATTAGGGAGTGTGACCAGCAGGTTGAAAGAGGTAATCCTCCTCCCACTCTACTCAGCCATGGTGAGGCCCCACCTGGAGTGTTGTGTTCAGTTCTGGGCTCCCCAGTACAAGAAGGACATGGAACTCCTGGTGCGTGTCCAGTGAATGGTGACTAAGATGTTTAAAGGACTAGAGCATCTTTCATATGAGGAAGGGCTGAGGGAGCTGGGCCTGTTCAGCCTGGAGGAAAGATGACTCAGAGGGGATCTGATAAATGTTTATAAATATCTAAAGGGAGAGTGTCTAGAGGACAAAGCCAGACTCTTCGCATTGGCACCCAACAATAGGACAAGGGGCAACGGGCATAAACTGCAGAAAGGAATTTCCACCTGAACATAAAGAAGAAGTTTACTGTGAGGGTGACAGCACTAGAACAGGTTGTCCAGAAAGGTTGTGGAATCACCCTCCCTGAAGGTATTCAAAAACTGTCTGGACAAAATCCTGGTTCATGTGTTCTAGGAGTCTTTGCCTGATCAGGGTGGTTGCACTAGATGACCTTCAGCAATCCCTTCCAACCTCAACCATTCTGTGATTCTGTGATATCCAGCAACCTCTGATAGGTTTTTGGCAGGGTGCAGCATAGAAATAAGTTTCCTACTTTGAAACTTAATTCCCATGCATTGTTATTTGTGTCCCCACTTTAATCCAAGGATGTTAATATTTCTGTATGAAAATCATATCATTTTCTTTACTCCTGTGTGGGGCAGTGTTTACTGATATCTCCCTACCAGCTTACAGGCTTGCTGCATTTCCAGTGTCATCAAAATATTAAACAGCAGAGCCTGGCTGTTTAATGCTGTATACTCCTCGTGCTCTCATAGGCACTCTGCAGGCCTTCCTGCAAGCAGCCTGATTGACAGGTTCCTGCAA